>NC_064822.1:66536973-66840003 GCF_024166365.1 Elephas maximus indicus | reverse complement strand
AAGTCTATTAGTTATTACTGTCATCCCTGGATGGTGCAAATGGTTAAGAGAGGCCTTGGCAAATGGCTTCTTAAAGGTCACAGGCATGAAAACCCTACAGAGTGCAGTTCTACTCTGCAACGCAAGGGCTTGTCATGAGTCAGAATCAACTTGATGGCAACTGGAAAAAATAATTTATTATTAAATAGTCATTCTTCCTTAAGCATCACTATTTTTAGCCCATTTTTCTAAACACAAAAATGTCTCTTTTAGAACACCAGATTAATACAAGACGAAAAATAAGAGAGCACCAAAAAAGGTGAGGAAGGGGTTAGATGAGAAGTAGGCTATATGTTGCGGCAGAAAGTCGGTGAGTAAAGAGAAAAATAACAATATCTATAGAGTTTGTTATATCTTACAATGTCCCATATATCACAACAATACTTTAATGCTGATGTTATTACAGTCATGCATTGCATGATGTCCATTCAGGCAATGTCCAACTTCTTATATGTCCACAGTCCCATAAATTCAGAAATCCCAATCAGAGAAGGGGACATAGAAGAAGTAACCAGAGGGAGCCACCTTCGAACCTCATACCAGCTCGGGCTTGGGGAAACTACCCTGGGCTTGCCCCCCACCTCTAGGCCTCATTCTCAATGAACTGGGCCTGCAGGGCTTTCCAGGCCTTCAAAGGGCCTAATGCCTTCCTGAGTGCCCCAGCGCCTCGCCTAAAGGCGCAGTTTCCAGACTCTGCCAGCTCAGCGTGCACCCTCTTCCCACCCTCGTTGCCACCCCCCGGGATGCAGGCACTGGCTCAGCCCTGACAGCAGCAAGAAAACTCCAGTCTCTTCGTGTCCCTTGTAAGGAACACTTCCGCTATCTCTAAGTTGCCATAAGAAAATAATATGGTGTTCACGCAACATCCAAATCAAATAATGTATCATGAACATTAAGCAATGCGTGACTGCATATCTCAGTTACAGATTTAACATAGGCATTTAAAAGCTATGTGCGTCCAAATTTTATAGCTACTACATTTTGCTGTCAAGACCCAAGGCTGGAATTTTAAAATTCCAAATCCAATACTCTTATAAATTGTGACAAAAACTTGAAACAAAACAAATAGCAAAGTTGAAATCAAAACAATTTAGCAATATGAGTGAATTTAAAAGAATTGTTCATAGAATATATGTTAATAAAAATATGCTAAAACTTTATAGCACGAGAAACCTTGAAGGATTAATAAGAATCAGACTTCTGATTATAATCATATAGAAAAATTTGGCAAATATATTAAGAAAAGGTTCAAATATAATACAACAGAGAGGTCAGGGGTGTGATCCTTCAGAAGAGGAAAACAAACAAGGTGAGCACTACTGTTACACCAGATTTCACTGGGAGGCATTTTTCAGAATTTAAGAGCAAGAAGGAGTATCCAAAGAGAGCTAGCTGTCTCACTAAAATTGAGGAGACACAAGCAGGAGTTTTAGGAGTCTGAGGCTGCTGGAAGTTAAGGCTAGAGTTCTAAAAAGAGCTCCCTTAGGTCTGCTGCATACCAGGTTGCTTATGCATAGATTGAAATTACATAAGGACAAGCAGGAAGTTGCCTGTTGAACAATTTTCAGAGCTCAAACAGAGTGGGAAGATATCCAGTCTCTGACCAGCCACAATTCATTTTGCAGTAAAGGTGAGTTTATTATGGAGGATTCCTTCAGTACCGTTAGTTCCTGATTATATCCTACCTTCTGAAATGGTTGAATGTAGACCAATTCTTTTTGGTATAGTGACTCTGTGTATTCCTTCCATCTTCTCCTGATGCTTCCTACACTGTTTAATATTTTCCCTGCAGAATCCTTCGGTATTGCAATTCAAGGCTTGAATTTTTTCTTCAGTTTTTTGAGTTTGAGAAATGCTGAATGTGTTCTTTCCTTTTGGTTTTCTGCCTCCAGGTCTTTGCACATGTCATCATAATACTTTACTTTGTCTTCTCAAGCCACTTTTGAAATCTTCTGTTCATCTCTTTTACTTCTTCATTTTTTCCTTTTGCTTTAGCTACTCAATGTTTAAGAGCAAGTTTCAGAGTCTCTTCTGACATCCGTTTAGGTCTTGTCTTTCCCTCCTGCCTTTTTAGTGACCTCTTGCTTTCTTCATGTACGATGTCATTGATGTCATTCCACAGCTCATCTGGTCTTCGGTTATTAGTGTTCAACACGTCAAATCTGTTCTTGAGATGGTCTCTAAATTCAGGAGGGATATACTCAAGGTCATGCTTTGGCTTTCATGGACTTGTTCTAATTTTCTTCAACTTCAGCTTCAACTTGCATTTGAATAATTCATGGTCTGATCCACAGTCAGCCCCTGGCCTGTTCTGACTGATGATATTGAGCTTTTCCATCGTCTCTTTCCACAGATGTAGTCAGTTTGATTCCTGTGTATTTCATCTGGGGAGGTCCATGTCTATTTGCAATGAAGAAGTCTTTGGTCTTGCAAAATTCAATCACACGATCTCCAGCATCATTTCTATCACCAATGCCATATTTTCCAACTACTGATCCTTCTTCTTTGTTTCTAACTTGCGCATTCCAATCACCAGTAATTATCAGTGCAATCTGATTGCATGTTCAATCAATTTCAGATTGCAAAAGTTGGTAAAAATCTTCAATTTTATTCATCTTTGGCCTTAGTGGTCAGTGTGTAAATTTGAATAATAGTCATATTAACTGATTTTCCTTGTAGGTGTATGGATATTATGCTATCACTGACAGTGTTGTACTTCAGGATAGATCTTGATATGTTCTTTTTGACGGTGAATGCAACGTCATTTCTCTTCAAGTTGCCATTCCCAGCATAGTAGACCATACAATTGTCCAATTCAAAATGACCAGTACCGGCCCATTTCAGCTCACTAGTGCCTAGGATATCAATCTTTATGTGTTTCATTTCATTTTAGACAGTTTCCAATCTTCCCAGATTCATACTTCATATATTCTATCTTCCAATTATTAATGCATGTTTGCAGATGTGTCTTCTCATTTTGAATTGTACTATATCAGCAAATGAAGGTCCTGAATGTTTGACTCCATCCATATCATTAAGGTTAATTCTACTTTGAAGAGGCAGTACTTCTCCAGTCATCTTTTAAGTGCCTTCCAACCTGAGTGGCTCATCTTCTAGCACTTTATCAGATAATGTTCTGTGCTATTCATAAGGTTTTCGCTGGCTAATTCTTTTCAGAAGTAGACTATTGAGCCTTTCTTCCTAGTCTGTCTCAGTCTGGAAGCTCAGCTGAAACCTGATGCCATGGATGACCCTGCAGGTATTTGAATACCGGTGGCATAGCTTCCAGCATCACAGCAACACACAAGCCCTCACAGTATGACAAACTGACAGGCTCATGGGGATAAATAATTTTAGGCTAACATGTTAGATAACCTAGATGAATTGAAAAAATTCCTAGAAAGACACAAAGTGGCAAAATTGACTCAATAATATATAGAAACTCTGAGTAGATCTATAACAATTTAAAAAAATATGGCATTAGCAAAAATTTCCCCCCACCACACACACAGACACACACAAATCCCAGGACCAGATGGCTTTGCGGGTGAATTTTAACAAAGGTTTAAAGAAGAATTAACACCAGTCCATCACAAACTCTTTTAAAAAAGGTATAAGAGGAGGAAATACTACTCAACTTATTCTATGAGGCCTGTATTACCTTGCTACCAAAACCAGACAAAGACATCACAGGAAGAGAAAGTTACGAAGCAATATCCTTTGTGAATATGGACACACAAATTCTCAACAAAATAGTAATAAGCCAAATCAAGCACCACATAAAGGATCATATATCCTGACCAAGTAAGATTTATTTCAGGATTTCAATGTTGGTTAGTTCAAAATTTAAAAAAAAAAAAAAATTCAAACAATATAATACACTATAAAAAAAAAAATAGTAATGGAGAAAGGACAAAAACCACATGATCATTTCAATAGATATGGAAAAGTGTTTGACACAGACCCTCATTAATTCATATAAAAGCACTCAACAAACTAAGAATAGAAGGGAACTCCATATTAAAATTTTAATCTAATTAAACATACAAAAAAAAACCTGTTGCCATCGAGTTGATGCCAAGTCATAGAGACCCTATAAAGGGCATATTCAAAAAAAACACAGATAATATACATTTAATGGTGAAAAACTAAAACTTTCCACTTAAGATCAGGAACAAAACAGTGGGTCTGCTGTCACCATTTCTACTCAGTGTTGTACTGGAGATTCTTATCAAGGCAATTAGGCAAGATACAGAAAAAAAAGTGTACCCACATAAGAAAGGAAGTGAAATTATCCCTATTTGCAGGTGACATGATCTTGTATATAGGAATTCTAAAGAAGTCCTTCACACACAAAAAAAGTAGAGCTAATAAAAGAGTTCAGAAAGGTTACCGGATGTAAGATTAATATAAAAAATCAATTGTATCTCTATAAGCAGCAAGGAACAATCCAAAGAGAAATTAAGAAAACAATTCTATTTACAATAGCATCAAAAATAATAAAATACTCAGGAGTAAATTTAACGACAAAAATTCAAGAGTTGTAAACTGAACAATATAAAACATCATTGAATAAATGAAAGAAGACCTAAATAAATTTTCAAATTTATGGGTTGGAAGACAAGATCGATCTATGGAATCAATGTAATTCCTGTCAAAATCCCAACTGCCTTTTTCAGGGAAGTTGATAACCTTATCCAAAAATGCATATAAATAGTATCAAAGTACAGTATCAAGAAAGAGAAAACAAAGCCTCAGAATGGGAGAAAATATTTGCAAAACATATAAAGGACTTGTATCTAGATAACTGGAATAACTCCTGCAATTTAACGACAAAAAGCCCAAGATTTGAACAGTATATACCTGCTGAAGAAGTTATACAAATGGCCAATAAGCACATGAAGTGATGCTTAACATCATTAGTCATAAAAGAAATAGAAAAAAAAAAAACCCACAAGACATCACTTCACGCCCACAAGGATAACTATAATCAAAAAGACAAAATAAATAAGTAAATAAATAAGTGTTGGAGAGGATGTGGAGAACTGAAAATCATCATCCATTGCTGGTGGAAATGTAAAATGATGCAGCCACTGTGGAAAACAATTGGGCAGTTCCTCAAAAGTTTGGTATTAGGGTTACCACAGAGCCCAGCAATCCTTCTCCTAAGTATCCCTCCAAAGGAATTGAAAACATATTCACACAAAAACTTGTATATGAATATTCATAGCTGCGTTATTTGTAATAACCAAAAGGTGGAAACAAACAAATGCCCATTAACTGGTAAAAGGATAAATAAAATGTGGTATATCGATACAGTAAAATATTATTTTGTCGTAAAAACAATGAAGTGCTGATTTAAGCTACAACATGGGTTAACGGTAAGAACATTATGCTAGTCAGTCACAAAACACCACTTGTGGTATGATTCTATTCCTAAGAAATGTCCAGAAAAGACAAATCCATAGAGACAGAAAATATGTTAGTGGTTGCTAGGGAATGAGGAGGAACGGAAGTGACTATTAATGGTTCCAAACCAAACCCATTGCCGTCGAGTTGATTCCGACTCATAGCGACCCTATAGGACAGAGTAGAACTGCCCAATACGGTTTCCAAGGAGTGCCTGGCGGATTCAAACTGCTGACCTTTTTGTTAGCAGCCATAGTTCTTAACCATATGGCACCAGGGTTTCCTAATAATAGTTATAGGTTTTTATTCTGGGGTAATGAAAATGTTCTGAAATTAGATAATGGTGATGATTGTATACCTTGTGAATATACTAAAATCCACTGAATTGTACACTGTAAAAGGGTGAATTTTATGGTATGTGAATTATATCGCAATTTAAAAAATTACATTAAAAAAAAATCCAACTGTCTGCATCCAGTACTTTTTTTTTTTTTTTTTCTGGGAGAAACTGTCTAGTCCATTGTCCTCCCAAAATCACCATTACGTAAGTACAGTGCATTTCAAGATGAAGACAAGAGAACCAGTAGGTTTCTATCACATTCTAACACATTCATAATAAAATCCCTCTTCTTCCTTGCCTCCCTCCCCAAATTATTATTCCACACTGAAGAAAATGCTGGATATTCACAGAGTTTCTTCCAGAGGCTATAACTCTGAACTAAAAAGAGGAAGTGGTTTATAGAAGAAAATTGTGAGGTTGTCTTTTGCAATATCGTCAAAAGTTAAAATTATTCCAAATTTAGGGAGAAAGCTAACTGAAGAGCTAGCAAGATCTTACAGTATGGACAGTAGCTCCCTGTATTTCACGCAAATATTTAAAAGTTTATTATCTTGATATTGAAAAGACTAAGCACATTGCTCTTGTCATTGTTCATAGAGGAAGTCCGTCATCTTGGAGAAGCAGAAGTCAATCTTCCGCTTCCAGTCTTCTTTCTCCAGGTTTGTTAACAGAAATACAAGACTCCTTTCAGCAGGACATGGTTTGTGGTCTTCTCTTTCTTTTTAATCCATGAGATGTCTGGAGACATAGTTTATGCTGATATCAAAACTGTTAAGACTTCCCGTTTAGAGCATTCATCTCCACTTCAGAAACCTGGTAAGTTGGATTTAGGAGTGCTTTTAAATTAATATGGAAACCCTGGTGGCCTAGTGGTTAAGGGCTATGGGGGCTAACCAAAATGTCAGCAGTTCAAATCCACCAAGTGCTCCTTGGAAACCGTATAGGGTAGTTCAACTCTGTCTTATAGGGTCACTAGGAATCGGAATCAATTAGACAGCAAGGGGTTTTAAATTAATATCCTACTTTTAATCTCTTTTATTTCTGTCTTACATATTTGTCTTACTGGAAATAGTTAGGAGACTCAGGGTAAAGTAAAACTTATTGAATGTAAAAATAAGAGTGAATGTTTTAAATGAAACAAAATGTCTCTTCAAAAGGCTGACTGTAACTTTGAGTCTCATATGTAGAACTTTGCTCTTTGTTTTCCTAGCCTCTCTGTTCTTCATATTTCTTGTGGTGAACATTCATATTCACACAGTGATTTCTTTACTCATAACTGCTTTCTGTTCAGTTTTACCCACCACAGATCAAATTTTCCTTTTAACATAATGTGATAAATTCATTTATATTGAGGCAAATATCCATGGTCATTTTTCACATTGTCATTTCTCCCTTTGGAATTTTCATGTCAACTGGCTAAAAATGTTAAACTAAATTAGAGAGACTTGAAATGTTGGCATTTTATTTCACAAAGTTTAGATTCAATAACTACCTGAGTAATTGAATATTTTGGAATAAGAAGAGATAAGCATATGGCTAAACTTAACACCGTGTCTTAATCACAAAGCCACCCTCAAAATGATAGATTTTCAGAATTGGTGTCTTTTCTATTTCCTAAAACATTAGAGAATTTTTTTTTTTACACATTGCATTTCCATTCTCTCCTCTAGAGTGAGATTTTTTTTCTATGATAAAGTTCATATAAAATGATTAAGTAATTTGAAGTCCTCTCTTTGCACTTGCCCTTGTGGAATGAATCTGGTGTGTGTGTGTCTGTCTGTCTGTCTGTCTGTATTTCCAAAGAATGAATTTCTTCTTTTCACTTATAAAACTTACCACCCTTGCAATTATCAAATGAATCTGATATGTATTTATCTCTAGATCCAATAACATATTATTCTCTGTTGTTGAACCAGGTCTCTCTAACTTGCCCAATAGAGACCAGTGGGTTCTCTTTCTGTTCTGGGCTGAGCACTTTCATTTCCTTTGAGACACTGAAACTTAGTTTGAAAAATGACTTGGACTACAGCTGCATTCTTATAAACAAAACAAAAACAAGCAAACCAATAAAACCTCATGTAATTAGTCCACTTTTCTAGAGGTTGATTTTAACTCGGTTCAAGCAACAAAATCAGTATTTTTGATTCTGCATTCCAGGGTTTGATTTTCTTGTTATTGATAGGGCCCTAATCCTTTCTTGGTTTAGGAATTCGGGGGTGCCATCTTTAATGTTGTGTAGTCCAATCCTCTAATGTTATACATTTATGTTTTCTCATTTATAAATGAGAAAACATAAATGTATAGAGATTAAATGACTTATCTATAATCATGCTTATGATCTAAAGAGTGGGAGAAGTTAAATCTCCTGGTATTGTTTTGCTGTGTATCGCTTCCATTGAGTAAATGCAACATTTGTTCTCATGTGTCTTTTCAGTGTGTAAGGAAAGAACTATCTGAAATATTAGATTATCATCTCTTACTGAGCTCTACATGACTGCCCCAGGCCTTCCTTTTGTACCTTCTGTCCTTTCTCTTCTGTTCTGGCCATTGGCTTTCTCTTTGCTTCTTAAAATTACCATATTTTTCCCCATTTCAGAGCCTTTGTATTTGTAGAATCCCTCTCCCTGATGCTTTAATCTTTGTATTTCCAGCATCTAACATTAAAAAAAAAAAAAAAAAAAGTTGCCATCAAGTTGATTCCAATTCATAGTGAACCTATAGGGCAGAGTAGAACTGCCTCATAGGATTTCGGAGGCTGTGAATCTTTACAGAGCAGCCTGCCACATCTTTCTTAGCAGAGCAGTTGGTTGGTTTGAACTGCCAACCAACAGTTAGCAGCTGAGCTCTTATTGAGCATTATGCCCTCAGGGATCTAGTATCTCACATAAAAGTACTAATTAAACAGCAGGTTATCAGTAAATGCTTGTTGAGTGAAGAAACACATAAATAGATGAATAAATTAAGGGATCTCATTAGAGATTTAATAAATATGGTTGGCTTTTTGGTTCTCCAAGGTATAAAACTAGAGAGAGATGGCACGAGGAAACTAAGCAGGATATCAGTGTGACACTGTGATTCCACTGAAAATATCCCAGGCTGAGACTCATAAATTCATGCTTTCTTATGTCTTACTAGAAGGGCCTAAGAGAATTATCTAGTTTCTTTTTATGTAGGTCCTTTCATAAAAATCTATAGTTTTATTTCCCTAAGTTTTATGGGCCTATAATCTCAGTTCTTAATGTTAGAAACATGTCTAGAAATACTACCACATCCCTCTTGTCATCCCCTTGATTGCCACTATTTATATTATTTTACCTCATAAAAAAAATATGTAGACTTTTTTTTTACATGTCCAGAGGATTAATTAATAAAATCACACTATTTTTCACTGAAGAGCAACATTTTGAACATAAGTCAAACCAAATATCTAGTTTAATTGTCCTTGACATTTGATTTTGTATTTGGTTATATTTTAACATCAGCTGTTTTTACTACTTCTCCGTGTATTGTGTGTGTGTGTCACATATACACAGTGGAACGGATAGACTATAATTACCTTATTTTAGAGAATGTTGGTTTTAACTGGCAGGGCAAAGTTGAAAAGACCAGCTTCTTTATTTTTTTATTTATTATCTTTCAGTACTCCAAAGGCAATGTGATGGTGTTGCTAGTGAAAATTCCACTGGTCTGGTAGTCAAGAGACCTGAGGTCTGATGTTAGTTCTGCTATTAAAGTAACTGTGTAATTGTGGAATCAAATTTTCTGATTTTAAAACATGGGTGTCCAACAAGATAATCTCTAAAACTACTTACATTTTTAAATTGATGATTCTATAAAATGACAATTATGTACCACAGGAAATGTTGTTGTTAGGTGCCCTTGAGTTGGTTCCAACTCATAGTGACGCTATGTACAACAGAATGAAACACTGCCTGGTCCTTTGCCATCCTCATGATTGTTGTTATGCTTGAGCCCATTGTTGCAGCCACTGTGTCAATCTATCTCCTTGAGAGTCTTCTTTTTTTCACTGACCTTCTACCAAGCATGATGTCCTTCTCCAGGGACTGGTCCCTCCTGATAACACGTGCAATGTACATGAGACGAAGTCTTGCTATTCTTACTTCTAAGGAGCGTTCTGGCTGTATTTCTTACAAGACAGATTTACAGGCAATAGATGCATTGTATAAGGGAAGGAACATAAAAGAAAAGATCAATACAAATAAGTGAATGTTGTCGATGAATTACCAGAGATTCTTGAGGGTTTCACAGTTTTATATAAAAACTTAGGGATGCAAAAGTAGATCACAAGTAAGATTAATACAGGGAATATATATTGTGAACCTACCAGCAAAAATTATACCCATTGACAGTTTCATGGGTGCCCCTTTCCACAAAAAAGGAAAACCGTGCGTGTGTGTGTGTCTGTGTCTGTGTACAAAAGACAGAAAAGAAGCCATAGTAAAAAAAAAAAGGGGGGGGGGAGTTTAAAAAAGATAAATAAATGTATTTCAAAGGGAAGTAACACAGGAGTATTATAACTGATAACCTTAAAAGTTTTTCCAGCCTTCCCCTACCTCTTACCAGCAAGGAAGATTCAAAGAAATTATCTGCTAGGCTTACTAGTGAAATCTATTCAATTTTACAGATTCTGACTACCATGGAATTTTTCTGAAAGCTGGATGTGCAATGATCATCATCCTCTTGGTGACAGTAATTGTGCTGAGCATTTTTGGTAAGTAATAAACAATACTATTCATGTACCCCAAACTAGTATTCTGGTAACCTGGTATAATTGTGTTTGTTATGCAAGTGGTTCCTAAACAATACAACACAACTTCACAAAAAGTGTGAAATTTGATACACCATTAAAATTAGAGCTTTCCCATTGAGCTTCGGCATGGTGATATAATATATACTACAGATTAGTTAAGGAGCCCTGGTGGTGCAGTGGTTAAGAGCTAGGCTGTTAACTGACAGCTCCGTGATTTGAACCCACCAGCAACTCCTCAAGACAAAGATGTGGCAGTCTGCTTCCATTAAAGATTACAACCTAGGAAACCCTGTGGAGCAGATCTGCTCTGTCTTATAGAGTCGTTATGAGTTGGAATAGACTCAACGGCAACAAGTATGGTATGAATTATTCTCGCTGATAAAAAGAAACATGTCAAGATTAGGGATCTATTTTAAGACCAGGACCACATAATGCATTATGTTGTTCCTCAGTGCAGTTTGATAAGGGAATATACACAAAGGTCTTTAAGAGCATCTTTGATGAAGCCAAATTAAATCGTAAAGTACATTGAAGCCCTAGTTGTGTTGTGGGTAAGTGCTCGGCTGCTAACCAAAAGGTCAGCAGTTTGAATATTATCAGCTGCTCCTTCAAAACCCTATGGGGCGGTTCTACTCTGTCCTGTAGGGTCACTACGAGTTGGAATCAACTCAATGGCAATGGGTTTGGTTTTGGTGTTTTTATGCTTATTAGCTGCTGCTGGGCTTCGTTAATCTTGTATTTGTAGTTGAAAATTATGTCTAAAATCAATCAATTGAATCAAGCATTTAAAAATTATACTCACATCTTTAGACATACGTGGACATATCCTAACTATTCATACAGGAATTATGTTAATATTTTTATTGAATAAATGTTTGGAGAAAAGTTCTTGATGGACATCCATAGAACAAAGCTAAGAGAGAAAAAAAAAAAAAGTAAATCTAATATACAGATTTATATATTCCAAGTAATAAGGACTTCCAGATTAAACCAAACTCTAAAACAGGCCAGTGCACAACCACCTATGTCACTGAACCTTGTGAATGGCATTAGCAATTATGAATGGCATTAGTAATTAGAAGTAAATAGGCAGAGTAGTAATTCTGGAACTTGACAGGGCTCTAGAAATCAGCAAGGTCAAGCCTCAGGTTTAGATGAACAATCTGAATCCCAGAGGGATTAAGTGGTTTGACTAGTTTCATATAACTACTCAATACCTAATTTCGACTCTAAGATATAACACAAAAAAGTTATCATCAAAAGCTCCACTTTTTTATGTTAAGATTTGTTTATTATTAAAATAGTTTGCTTCTAAAACAAACTAGTTTGGTTCTAAATTAGATATGCTATAGTAATAAATTTTAAACATAACGTATTTTTTGAAAATTTATCTAAGAGGTATCAAGGTGTAGGATTTAAAGGCATGCACACTCTAGAGATCAAATGACTGCTTTCAAATCCCACCTCCAACATTAATGAATTTTTTTCTTTAGAGGATCTATATATATATATACATATATATATAATACCATAAGGATTAAAAGTATTATATATCGATAAAAATATTAGCAATTACATGTTTAATAAAGTAAATTAATTACCTGTATAACTGCATTATAAATGTAATACTATGTACCAATGCCTGGCACATGGCGAGTATTGCACATTTATTTACTTTTATTTTTTGTTATATTGATTTCATTTTATATGGCTGTCTTAGGCTGGGCTCTCTAGAAAAACAAAACCAATGAAGCATGTACGTATATAAATAGAGAGAGAAAGAGAGATTTATATCAAGGAAATGGCTCATGCAGTTGATTCAAGTCCATGGGGCAGGCATCGGGCTGGAGGCTTCTCCTGATTCATGTAGCTGTAGGGGCTGACAAACCCAAGATCACAGGCTGTTGGCTAACAGAGTCTGGAGGCTGATGAATCCAAGATCAGCAGGTAAAAGAGCACGCTGCTGGCTCAAGTACCAGGAACCAAAGTTCAGATGCTGAAGAGCTAGATGCAGGATCCAGAGCAAGCAAAAGCCAGTGAGCTTTGCCAGGAAGTCTGTATATTTTGGATGCAGGCCACACTCCCGAGGAAACTCTCTTTCGACTGATTGGCTAATCACAGCAGATCTCATCATGCAGGTGATTACATATGTCAAATCTCATCATCCACCAGTGATTATATCATTACATAACTGCCAAACTACATCATAACTGCCAAATCACTGAGAATCATGGCCCAGCCAAGTTGACAAATGACCTTAACCATCACAATGGCCAATACCAAGTGCCTGATACACACAATCACGAGATTATAAATTAACAAATATAGTTCCATATTAAATAGTCATCAGAAAGACAAATATTTCTTCATAGAAAAACTCTCCTGGGCTAACCCCATACTTACATACGTAGCACTTACACACAGCACCCAGAAAGGAACAGAATTATGAACCAAAACCAACACACAATAAAAATACTTTCCTACTTTCCATGAAGCAGGTGACACCTGTGATATAGGTAGCAGGAACTCAATAAACACCAACTACCAAATGAGGCTCATAACCAGAGCTGGCTATTTAGTACTTATTAAAATAAATATGAAAGCTCTAGGGAAAAAATTGAGTATTCCTTTGTTCCTGGGTTATATTTTTTCCCAATTCTCTTAGTTATCATGAATAAAATTAATAAGAGTAGAAACAAAACTATAAATCTTTGGAAAAATAAAGTTGTTTCTCCCGCTAAATTTTTAATCATTTAACTTACTTTGGAATTTCCACATTATTGAACTTCAAAAAGACACTAGGACCCAGCAGTATGTGCTTTGAATTTCACTAGGAAAATATGTTTATTCTCTCGTTAGTTATCCAGCTCAACTATGCAAAACATAATGAAGTGAATAATGAGTCAATAAAGAAAAACTGTACTGGAAAAAATGAATCTAAAACAGTTACCTCAAAAGGTAAGATTTTTCTGTATTGTCTAACTCGTGAGTAGCCAAGCATGGATAGCATTGGTTTTGAGTATATCTGAGTACAATAAAGACTCCTCTACCTCTACCGAGGGATAGTTTGGATCATTGTTTTCCGTGAACCCATTATAACTCATGACAAAAAATGTCAATGATTCATGGAAAAATTAGAAAAAATTACCTTATATAAACCAGAAAAAAAAACACTGATATAAAAAAAAACTGATATAGTGAGTCTAAATTAATTTAAAAGCTTTTCATTGAAATAATCACATCCTTGACTTTTGAATTCATCTGCCCAGTCACTGCTTTTCATTCTACTTTCAGCTAAGTACCCCCACCTTAGCAGTTTCTGTTAAATTTCTTACAAGGTAAACAGTTAAACAGTGTTATTGTTGGTTTTTGTTTTAATTTTTTGGTCTAATTACTTTAGTATTTAACTGTCTTGCAATGTGAGTGTCTTCTAAAAAAGAGGAGTTTTCCCAAAAGTGTACCCTGGCATACTTCTATGCCATAAATTTTCTGAGCTATATAGATCCAGGTTGCAATTACAAGCTATAATTTATATTGGTATCTTAGGCTGGATTCTCTAGCAAAGCAAAACCAGCAAAGCATATATATGAATATATAGAGAGAGATTTATTTCAAGAAAATGTTCACGCAGTTGTAAAGGCTGGCAAGTCCCAAATCCATGAGTCAGGTGTCAGGCTGGAGACTTCTCCAGACTCATGTGATTGCTGGCGTTGATGAACCCAAAATCAGCAGGTCAGGCAGAAAGCTGCTGGCTCACAAGGTTGCAGGTTCTGGCCTATCCCACAACCTGCAGGTCAGATGGCAGGCTGCTGGCTCACGTCCCAAGAACCAGAGGTCAGAGGATGAAGAATCAGATGCAGGATCAAGAGAGGGTGAGCTTTGTGAGAACTTCCATATATACTGGATGCAGGCCACACCCCAAGGACTTCCCTTTCAACTGATTGGCTGCTGGCATCAGATCACAAAATGGAAAATGATTACATAATATCTGCCAAACCACTGAGAATCATGGCCTAACCAAGTTGACACATAGCCTTAACCATTATTCTTGGTATTAAAAACATTTATTTCAGGGGGCACCAAATTATTGGTCCATCTGGGATACCCATGTGTCGCCATCTTAATCTTCTGCCAAATACAGTCATGTGTCATTTGAGGTCCATAATATGGTCTGTGAAATAGGACATTATATGATTTGAACATTGTGTGAGCAGCATATTACATACAGGCAATCTCTGGGTTATGAACATCTGACTTAACATACAGCCCGTAATTATGAACCAGCCCCTGTAAAGGCTATTATATTAAAAATTCAAGGTACAAACAATGGTTCATAATAACAAGTGGGTGCTACATTGTGACACTCTTCAAAACATTATTATTATTACTGTATTATTACTCTGATCAGGACTTTTGGACTCTATTATAGCCTTCTGAGACCATGGGCATATATGTGGTCAGACATTGCCTGAATGGAAGTTATATGGCACATGACTGTACTATAAATCAGAGCTACCTATTACCAACAAATTTTTGCAACTCAGCATCTTTTGTCTGTGGGGAGATCAACCTATCTGAGTTTTAGGATCTACCTACTTCTCAAATTTTGCCCAAGAAAAGCTATTTTTCTGTGATACATAACTCCCCAAATTGCTGGTGCTTTGGTGGACCACTAATTAAAATCTCTAATGTCTACTTTTCCTTTGAAACTTTGAGCACCCTGAGGATAAAACACTGATTGATTTAATCCTAGTGACTGGTACATTGACTGATGGGGAGCATGATATATTTTTAAGAAAGAGAGGGAGGGAGGGAGAGAGAAAGAAAGAGAGAGAGAGAGAGAGAAAGGACATGGGGTTACAATTCCACTGATCTCTATTTTTTCCAAATCCACTCTGGAGAAAAGCATACACTCTGTCAAAGAAAGCTGAAAGCACAGTTTTAACAAATTTTGAGTTTTTTAAATACATTATCAAGGATATAGTTTTGAGTTTCTTTTAATTACTTACCTTTTCTCCTCCCAGTTTCTTCCAACTCTCCCACTGTCCATCAATCATGTCCCCGCCAAAGCTGGACACCACATGGCGGGAAATGTTACTGGATTGCTGAAAATGAGGAATCTTGGGACAAAAGTAGAGATATCTGTGCCATGAAAAATTCACATCTCTTTGTGATTCAAGACATCATTGATATGGTAAGACATTAAATTTGGGATTGTAAACATTTCCCACATTTGCAATTGGATTCCTCGTGCTACAGATTTGGCAAATGTCAGTGAAAAAAATTGTAAAACCTCTTCTGCTCATAACTACAAAAATTTGAATGAATTAATGAACTATGTTGCTATTTTCGGCTTCTTTTTGATTAAGGGATGGGAAAGTTCATTTTGTGTTATACACCTAAATTCATCTCTACAGCGGATCCCTGTTGCTTACCAGATTCCATTCTAAAATGGAAGGGGTTAAACATCTCATCTTCCATGTTTACCACGATGCTTACAAAGCCTGCAGTCAGATATCATGGCAACTGAAGTTAAGGGTGGCTTTGTAGTCCTCATCACTTAGATTTAGTTCTTCCTTGAGGAGAAATAATATTTAGTGAACTCTGGATTAATTTAAATAGAAGTTTTATTGCATTAAAGTTGGACACTATTTTCACCCTTTTAATTAATAAAACAAATACAAATGTTAATTGGTAAAAACCCAATAAAGATTCTCAGCTTGACGGTTAGGCAATTAGAACCACAAGTTATATCAACGGCTCAGTTTCTGAAAATCCTGTGATCTCAATGCTTTACAATCCTGGTTGAACATCAGCCATCTGAGCAGATTACAAAAGTGCAGCTGTTGGAACATCAGAGGGAGAAACCTCTGAGTTTCACAGAAAACCACAAGAACAAGAAGAAAAACAAAAGGAGATGTAAGCTATCTCCAGTGTAACCACAAAATGTCAATAACCTCAAGTGTCAAACTGTAAGACTGTTCAGATGCACTGAAATATGAACCAAATCCAGAACGGAATTAAGAGATGAAGAGACCTTTCCTCTTCTTTTGGAGGTCAGTTTTAATGGTCAAGAAGAGGAAAGCTGGAGTAAACTGCAAAGCTTCTAACAAGTATGTTCTGAAAGAAATAAACAGTAAATCATCTCAAAGTGGGAAACCCTGGTGGCATAATGCGTAAGTGCTATGGCTGCTAACCAAAAGTTTAGCAGTTGGAATCCACCAGGCATTCCTTGGAAACTCTATGGGGCGGTTCTACTCTACCCTATGGGGTCTCTATGAGTTGGAATCAACTCAATGACAATGTTTTTTGTTGTTGTTGTTGTTATCTCAAAGTGAAACTACACAATGTAAGGCTTTCCTAGGAACTTCACATGCTTCCTGTTTGCCCCCAAAGGAAGGAAGGCTGAAATTCAGGGAAGATATCTGTCATATCAGAAGAATATGCTAGGCATTTCTCAAGCTGAAAGAACTGATGAAAAAAATCAAGCCTCGAGTTGTAATAATGAAGGATTCTATGGCGAAAATATTAAACTATGCAGGAAGCATCGAAGAAGATGGAAGTAATACAGACAGTCACTGTACCAAAAAGAATTGGTTGAACCAACAGTACTGAAGGAAGAGTCCAAGCTGCACTGAAGGCATTGGTGAAAACCAAGGCTCCAGGAATTGACAGAACACCAATTGAGATGCTTCAACAAACAGATGCAGTGCTGGAGGTGCTCCCTTGTCTATGCCAAGAAATTTGGAAAACAGCTACCTGGCCAACCAACAGGAAGATCTCCACATTTATTCCTATTCCAAAGAAAGGTGATCCAACTGAATATGGAAATTATCAAACAATATCATTAATATCACACAAAAGTAAAATTTTGCTGAAGATCATTCAAAAGCAGCTGTAGCAACACATCAACAGGGAACTGCCAGAAATTCAAGCAGAGTTCAGAAGAGGATGTGGAACTAGGGAGATTAATGTTGATGTCAGATGGATCCTGGTTGAAAGCAGAGAATACCAGAAAGATGTTCACCTGTATTTTAGTGACTCTGCAAAGGCATTCGACTGTGTGGATCATAACAAATTATAGATACCATTGTGAAGAATGGGAATCTCAGAACCCTTAATTGTGCTCATGAGGAACTTGTACATAGCTCAAGAGGCAGTTGTTTGAACAAAACAAGGGGATATTATGTGGTTTAAAGTCAGGAAAGGTGTGTGTCAGGGTTGTATCCTTTCACCATATATATTTAATCTGTATGCTGAACAAATAATCTGAGAACCTGGACTATACGAAGAAGAACAAGGCATCAGGTTTGGAGGAAGACTCATTAACAGCCTTTGATATGCAGATGACACAACCTTCCTTACTGAAAGTGAAGACGACTCGAAGCATTTACTGATGAAAATCAATGACCACAGCCTTCAATATGGATTACACCTCAACATAAAGAAAACAAAAATCCTCACAACTGGACCAATAAGCAACATCACGATAAACGGAGAAAAGCTTGAAGTTGTCAAGGATTTCATTTTACTTGGATCCACAATCAACACCCATGGAAGCAGCAGTCAAGAAATCAAATGACACATTGCCTTGGACAAATCTGCCACAAAAAGACCTCTTTAAAGTGCTAAAAAGCAAAGATGAAGACTAAGGTGTACCTGACCCAAGCCATGGTGTTTCCAGTCACCTCATATACATGCTAAAGCTGGACAATGAATAAGGAAGAATGAAGAATTAATACCTTTGAATTATGGTGCTGGGGAAGAATATTGAATATACTATGCACTGCCAAAAGAACTGACAAATCTGTCTTGGAAAAAATACAGCCGGAATGCTCCTTAGAAGCAAGGATGGTGAGACTATGTCTCACATACTTTGGACATGTTATCTGGAGGAATCTGTTCCTGGAGAAGGACATCATGCTTGGTAAAGTAGAGGGTCAGCAACAAAGAGGAAGACCTTCAACAAGGTGGATTGACCAAGTGGCTGCAACAATGGTCTCAAGCATAACAACAACTGTGAGAATAGCACAGGACTGGGCAGTGTTTTGTTCTGTTGTACATAGGACAACTATGAGTCAGAACCAAACTGACCACACCTAACAACAACATGTGTCACAGATTGAATTGTGACCCCAAAAATATCTGTCAACTTGGCTAGGCCATGATTCCCAGTATTGTGTGGTTGTCCACCATTTTGTCATCTGATGTGGTTTTCCTGTGTATTGTAAATCCTGCCTCTAGGATGTTAAGGAGGCAGGATTAGAGACAGTCATATTGATGAGGCAAGACTCAATCTACAAGATTAGGTTATGTCTTAAGTCAATCTCTTTTGAGATATAAAAGAAAGAAGTGAACAGAGAGACATGGGAACCTCATACCACCAAGAAAGCATCCCCAAGAGCAGAGTACATCCTTTGGACCTGGGGTCCCTATGCCTGAGAAGCTCCTAGACTAGGGGAAAATTGATGACAAGGACCTTCACCAAGTACTGACGGAGAGAGAAAGCCTTCCCCTGGAGTTGGCACCCTGAATTTGGACTTCTATCCTCTTAGACTGTGAGAAAATAAATTTCTCTTTGTTAGAGCCATCCTCTTGTGGTATTTTTGTTATAGCAGCACTAGATAACTAAGACAATATGTCTCCAGGGCAAACAATAAATCACTCTTTGGAGAAGAGTGGTGTGAGACAACATGTTCAGTGGAAACTTAATTCCTTTATTTTAGGTTACACCTCTTCACATTATTCCTAACCAGCTAGTTGCGCCAGACATAATTGTTCCCTTTCAATGATAAATAAGAATCTAAAATGAATCAGCATAGGATTTACACATGGGTTTCACAATTTCCAAATCCCTCCAAAAAATTGACACTTAAAGGCAGATAAAATATATTTTGCAAAAGAAATAGAAAATAATTTTCTGGCATATACTTCTCAAGATCTCAAATAAGTTAAAGTTATAATGGGAAAAAAAAATTATTAGTCCATCTAAGACAGCCAGGAGTTACCACATGACAGGATAAGAAGAAAACGGAGGAGACAGAACAGGAGAAGAAGTAATAAGCTGATGTTTAAAAAGGGAGATTTACAGCTTTCACTCATGAGGTGAAGATCTCAAAGCAGTGTTGTTTGCACTTTTACAAAGAAAAATAGCTGGAATAACTTCAAATTCACAACTTTTTTTCAAGTCCACTGGAAAGTAGAGATTGCAGACTAACCAAAAGGCCAAATAGGCATCTTCAGGGAGAGAGGAGACACATTCTTTCTTACTCGAGGTCTACAAATCAGACACCAGTAAAAAGAGTTCAGCCAGAATATTGAAAAACTGAAGAAGGCTGAGAGCAGGGTGGTAGAACAGAGTATGTAGAATGGGAGAAATCTACTCCCTTTACACACGTTCTCTTTAAAAACTCACTGGGAGCTCACAGAAAAAAAAAAAAAGGAAAGAACCAGAAGAAAGTCTTCACGGTGGTGCAGTCCTGGGAGAAGGAAATAATAATAATGTGGAAGTAGCAAATCCTCCTCTTCTGTCTGCTATCCACCCAATGGAACAAAAACTTTAAAGTGCATGTAGGGTAGGAGAAGGTCAATAAACACTTCTGCCCTTAGGGAACTGGTAAAACATTGTAGCTAGAAAAAGAGGACATGAATAAAAATATACTACTTCAGGAATACAGGAATGCCAACCATTACAGCCAGAGTGGGGCAGCATTAATAAGTTCAGACACTGAAGACATGGGGGCTCAGTGCCTCCTAAGACTGAAGCATAATGAGAATAACAGAGACTGTCCCCCACTCCCCCACTAGTAAATTAACAAGTTTTAAAGAAGAATACTGGTGGGAGAGGGATAGGAGAGAACAAGAATGTGCAAAGAGATTGTCTTTGAGGCACAGTGCAAAGGAAAAACTAAGATGCTCAGGGTCTGTCCTATAGGGTTGCTATGAGTCGGAATCAATTCAATGGCAATGGGTTTTGTTTTTTGTTTTTTATAGTGTTCTAAGAAAGATGTACAGCATTGAGTAAACAATTATGAGACATACAAAAACACAAGAAAAAAAACAAAAGACATTCCCAAGAAACAGTCATCAGAGTTAAACTTGGATATCACAAATGCTGGACTTCTATGACAAAGACTTTAATATAACTGTGATAAGTGTATAATGACTGTATGTGTTCCTTCCATCTTATTTTGATGCTTCCTGTGTCGTTTAATATTTTCCCCGCGGAATCCTTCACTATTGCAACTTGAGGCTTGAATTTTTTCTTCAGTTCTTTCAGCTTGAGAAGCGCCGAGCGTGTTCTTCCCTTGTGGTTTTCCATCTCCAGCTCTTTGCACATGTCATTATAATACTTTACTTTATCTTCTTGAGAGGCCCTTTGAAATCTTCCGTTCAGTTCTTTTACTTCGTCAATTCCTCCTTTTGCTTTAGCTGCTCAATGCTCAAGAGTAAGTTTCAGAGTCCTCTGACATGCATCTTGGTCTTTTCTTTCTTTCCTGTCTTTTCAGTGACCTCTTGCTTTCTTCATGGATGATGCCCTTGATGTCATTCCACAACTCATCTGGTCTTAGGTCGCTAGTGTTCAATGCGTCAAATCTATTCTTCAGATGGTCTCTAAATTCAGGTGGGATATACTCAAGGTCATATTTTGACTCTTGGGACTTGCTCTGATTTTCTTCCATTTCAGCTTGAACTTGCATATGAGCAATTGATGGTCTGTTCCACAGTCGGCCCCTGGCCTTGTTCTGACTGATGATATTGAGCTTTTCCATCTTCTCTTTCCACAGATGTAGTCAATTTGATTTCTGTGTGTTCCATTTGGTGAGGTCCATGTGTACAGGCACCGTTTATGTTGGTGAAAGAAGGTATTTGCAATGAAGAAGTCGTTGGTCTTGCAAACTTCTGTCGTTCGATCTCTGGCATTGTTTCATTATACCAAAAAGAATTAGTCGATATTCAACCATTTCAAGAGGTGGCATATGATCAGGAACCAATGGTACTGAAGGAAGAAGTCCAATCTGCTCTGAAGGCCTTGGCAAAAAAGAAGGCTCCAGAAACTGATGGAATATCAGTTGAGATGTTTCAACAAACAGAGGCACCGCTGGAGGTGCTCACTCACCTATGCTAAGAAATATGGAAGAGAGCTTCCTGGCCAACTGACTGGAAGAGATCCATATTTATGCCTATTCCCAAGAAAGGTGATCCAACCAAATATGGAAATTATAGAACAATATCATTAGTATCACACACAAGCAAAATTTTGCTAAAGATCATTCAAAAACAGCTGCAGCAGTAAATCGACAGGGAACTGCCAGAAGTTCAGGCTGGTTTCAGAAGAGAACATGGAACTAGGGATATCATTGCTGATGTCAGATGGATCCTGGCTGAAAGCAGAAAATACCAAAAGGATGTTTACCTGTGTTTTATTGACTATGCAAAGGCATTCGACTGTGTGGATCATAACAAACTATGGATAATACTGTGAAGAATGGGAATTCCAGAACAGTTAATTGTGCTCATGAGGACACTTTACATAGATCAAGAGGCAGTTGTTCGGACAGAATAAGGGGATACTGATTGGTTTAAAGTCAGGAAAGGTGTGTGTCAGGGTTGTATTCTTTCACCATACCTGTTTAATCTGTATGCTGAACAAATAATACCAGAAGCTGGACTATATGAAGAAGAACGGGGCATCAGGATTGAAGGAAGGCTCATTAACAACCTGCGTTACTCAGATGATACAACCTTCCTTGCTGAAAGTGAAGAGGACTTGAAGCACTTACTAATGAAGATCAAATATCACAGCCTTCAGTATGGATTGCACCTCAACATAAAGAAAACAAAAATCCTTACAACTGGACCAATGGGCAACATCATGATAAACGGAGAAAAGATTGAAGTTGTCAAGGATTTCATTTTACTTGGATCCACAATCAACAGCCATGGAAGCAGCAGTCAAGAAATCAAAAGATGCGTTGCTTTGGGCAAATCTGCTGCAAAGGACCCCTTCAAAGTGTTGAAGAGCAAAGATGTCACCCTGAAGACTAAGGTGTGCCTGACCCAAACCATGGTATTTTCAATGACATCATATGCGTGTGAAAGCTGGCCAATGAATAAGGAAGGCGAAGAAGAGTTGATGCCTTTGAATTGTGGTGTTGGTGAAGAATATTGAATATACCATGGACTGCCAAAAGAACAAACAAATCTGTCTTGGAAGAAGTGCGGCCAGAATGCTCCTTAAAGGCAAGGATGGCGAGACTGCGTCTTACATACTTTGGACATGTTGTCAGGAATGATCAGTCCCTGGAGAAGGACATCATGCTTGGCAGAGTACAGGGTCAGCAGAAAAGAGGAAGACCCTCCACAAGGTGGATTGACACAATGTCTGCAACAATGAGCTCAAGTGTAACAATGATTGTAAGGATGGCACAGGGCCGGGCAGTGTTTCTTTCTGTTGTCCGTAGGGTGGCTATGAGTTGGAACTGACTCGATGGCACCTAACAACAACAACAACAACATGATAAGTGTGTTAAAGTCATTAATGGGACAGATGGACAACATGTTATGTCAGATGGGTAATTTTAGCAGAAAAATAGGAAATACAAGAAAGGATCAAATGAAAATGTTAAAAATGAAAAACACAATACAAGAGGAAAAATGCCTTTGACTGCCCATCAATAGTTTTGACAAAGCTGAGCTGCGAATCAGTGGACATTCTGATAGGTCAATAGAAATTATGCAAATTAAAACAAAACAGGAAAAAAAAGAGAACAACCAAGATCTATTGAACAATATCAAATGGTCTAACATATGTAAAATTTGAATTACAGGATAATGAGAGTGTGAGAGAAAGAGAATGAGGTGGAGGAGATGCTTGGAGAAGTAATAGAACATAATGTTTGAGAATTTTCAAAAAATTAATGACATAATGGTCTGACTGAGACTGGAAGGACCCCAGTGGTCATGGCCCCCAGACCTTCTGTTGGCCCAGGTCATGAACCATTCCAGAAGCCAACTCTTCAGACATGGATTGGACTGGATAGTGGGTTGAAGAGGGATGCTGGTGAGGAATGAGCTTCTTGGATCAGGTGGACACTTGAGACTATGTTGGCATCTCTTTCCTGGAGGGGAGATGAGAGGGTGGAAGGGGTTAGAAGCTGATGAAATGGACAGGAAAAGAGAGAGTGGAGGGAGAGAGCGGTCTGTCTCGTTAGGGGGAGAGTAATTGGGAGTGTGTAGCAAGGTGTATATGGGTTTTTGTGTGTGAGACTGACTTGATTTGTAACCTTTCACTTAAAGCACAATAAAAATTATAAAAAAAAATAATGACAGGCATCAAACCACAGTTTCAAGTATCCCAGAGAACACCAAACAGGATAAATTAAAAAGAAAAAAAAACACTAGCAGTATCTTTTAAGATTGCCACAAACAAAAGACAGTGAAAAAATCTTGAAGAAAATCAGAGACAAAAACATTCCAGACAGTGGGACAAAATTACAGCAGACTTTACATCAAGAACTAGTGAGTAGGAGACCATGGAATGACATCTTTCAGAAGTGCTAAAAGAAAAAAAACTATCAACACAGAATTCTATACTAACTGAAAATACCTTACATAAATCGAGAACAAATAAGGACTTTTTTGAGATGAAGAAAATTCAGGGAATTCATTGACAGCAGGTCTACCATACCAGTAATGTTACAGAAAGTTCTTTGGGAATAAGGCTGACTGAAAGTTGAATTTACCCAAATATGAGTGATGGAAATGGTGTCAGTAAGTGTAAAATAAAATTCACTTTTTTATTTTTATTGCTCTAAAAGATAACTATTTAAATGGAATAGTAATAATATATCATATGTTAAAGTAAATGTCAGAGATGGATTAGATTAAAAAAAAAACCCAATTCTATGTTGTCTACAGGTAATTAATTTTAAATATAATGACATAAGTTAAATTTAAAAGGATGGAGAAAGATATACCATGTAAATGCTGAACAAAAGAAAGTTGGAGTAGCTATATTACTATCAGAAAAAGTACATTTCTGAACATGGAATATTAATAAGGACAAGAAGTGATATCAAATAGAGTGTTTCAAATTACAACTGAGGCAAACACTGATGGAACTTTAAGGAGAGAGAGACAAATCCACAATTATAGCTGGAGAGATCAACCCCCATCTATAGTAATTGATAGAACATGTAGACAAAAATCAGTAACGTTATAGAAGACCTGGAGAAGACTATCGACCAACTAGCCCTAATTGACATTATGTAAAACTGTGTCTAGCTAGAGCAGAATACATTTTCTTTTCAAGTGCATGTGGAACATTCACAAAGACAGATCATATTTTGGGACATGGTAAAAACCTCAAAAAAAAATTACAGATATACATATTATGCAAAGCATGTGTCAGATCACAATAAAACTAAACCAGAACTTAAGAATAGAATGATATTTGATCAGTACCTAAATATTTGGCGATTAAGCAACATAAATAACACAGTAGTCACAGAGGAAGTTTTAGAAAAATTTAAAAATATTTTGAACTGTATGAAAAGAATATCAAACTAGTGGGTTTGAGCTTAAGCAGAGTTGAGAGGGAAATTTATAGCATTGGATGCTTATATTAGAAAAGAAGAACAATGTAGAATCAATCATTTAAGCCTCTAGCTTAAAAATAAACTAGAAAAAGAAGAGCTAACTAAACCCAAATCCAGCTGAAGAATGAAAATAGTAAAGATAAGACGAGAAATCAAGGAAATCGAAAGCAGAAAAACACAGACGAAAGCAATGAAGATAAAAGTAAACCAAACTGAAATTGATGAAGTTCTTAACAGATGGATCAACAAAAAAGGAAGAACACTAATTACAAAAAAAAAGTCTATATCCATAAATTTGAAAAACTTAGATGAAATGAACAAATTCCTTTGAAGACACAAACTACAAAAATTAACTTGGAAGAAATAGCCTGAATAATCCTTTATTAAAGAGATGGAATTTGTAGTTAACCCTCCCCCTGCCCCGCCAAGAAATACTTCACATTTAAATGGTTTCACTGATGAGCTGCATTGAGCATTTAAGGAAAATGTAATGCCAACTCTACACAATCTCTTCCAGACAACAGATGATGAAAAACACTTCCCAAATCATTTTATGAGGCCAGAATGATCTTAATACCCAAATCAAAGACATTACAAAAAATGGAAATTGCAGACCACTATCCCTCATAAACGTAGATGCAAATATCTGCAACAAAATGTGAGCAAATTGAGACCAGCAATATATGAAAAGCAATATGTGAAAATTTAGCATTGTTATTCAGTTCAAAAGCCTTGCGTCTTGACCAAGTTGAGTTAGGTCAGCATTATAAAATCAATCAATATAATGCATAATGACAGACTAAATAAGAAAAAACAAATGATTATCTCACTAGATACAGAAAAATAATTCAAGAAAAATCAGCATTGGTTCATGACTAAAAAAACCCAAAAAGCTTTCAGAATATTAGGAACAAAAGGGAACTTCCTTGACCTAATAAAAGGCATCTAAAAAATATCTACAATTAACATCATACTTAACGGTGCAAAATATCCCCTAAAGCAAAAGAGTTTAGCAAGGTATAAAAAAATCAGTTATATTTCTGTATATGCAATGAACTTTGGGAAATCATAATTAAAATAATACCATTTATAATAGTACCAAAATTAAATATTTAAGTAAATCTAACAAAATGTGTTCCGAATTTGTATACTGAAAACTACAAAACACTAACGAAATATAACAAAGAAAACCTAAATAAATGTAGAAATATATCATGATTGTGAACTGTTAACAAGTCAAATCTCCACAAATTCATCTATAGAGTCAATGCAATCCCAATCAAAAGCCCAGCATCCATTTTTATACATATTGACAAGCTGACTCTAAAATTTATAAGGAAAGGCAATTAAACTTGAATAGTCAATAGAATTCTTAAAAAAGAAAATATTGGAAGACTCAAATTACACAATTTCAAGTCTTAGAGTAAAGCTAAACTAATCAAGATGACCTGAATTGGTGAAAGGAGAGATGCATAAATCAATGGAAGAACAGAGAGGCCAGAAACAGACCCACACAAATGTAGTCAACTGAGTTATGACAATAGCGCAAAAGCAATTCAATGAAGAAACACTATCCTCTCCCTAATGGTTATTTATTTCCCAACGAACAGGTGTATCATTTAGCATGAGTTCAGAGGCATGTGACACAGAACCAATTGTAGCTTAAACATGATAGATGTTCACTTTTTTCATTGAATCAAAGACACTTTCGAGTATAAGGTGTGACAGTGTTATGTATCCATTAGAAGGGAAAGATAAAAGCTGCCAATTAAACTACAGACAGTCATTGGCTGTAAGATGTTTGCAATAGCAAAGTGCTAAACGGGGGGAAAAAATCTTAAAATTGCTGCAATCGGTTATCTCTGTCACATAATAGTCCATACCGCTATGGAGTTTCTGCTCATCACCTTCATCAGTAGGGTGCTGTCCTGTCTACCTAGTCTTGTACAGTCAGGACTATATCCACATTCTAGCCAGAAGGGAAGAAGAAAATAATGAATGGAAGAATATAGCCCTACCCTTTAAGTGGGTGATTCAGGATTTCAGTATCACTTCTGTTCATATTCCAGATGTTAGGTTACATGACCACCTCTAGCCAAAAGGGAGGCTCAGAAATGTGGTATGCGTTATGACTGGCCATATAGTTTGACTCGGGTTGCATTATTATAGAAAAAGAGAAAGAATATAATAAGACACTATAAGCAATATTTGCCATATCAGCTCACACAGTGCTTTCTTTCTTTAATATTTCCTGTATTTTACCTTGTATCTAGGTATTATTTCACACTTGTATTTAATAATAATGGCTAACATCTATGTACTGAGCACTTACTATGCATCAGGCAGTATTTAATAATATGTTTCAATAACAAAACAATAATAATTCTTTGAGATAGGTACTATTATTTGAATTTTAGAGACTGAAAAAATCCAAAGTAAAAAGATTTAATAACATATCCAAGGACGCTAGTAGTAAATGGTAGAGCTAGGATTCAAATTAGGTAGTGTGACTTCACAGCCTGAGTATCTATTACTACTATGTTACCGTTGGTGTCAACAAGTCGATTTCCAAGACTGTAATCTTTATGGAAGTACACTGCCACATCTTTCTCCCATGGTTGCCACTATAGCTAACTGTTTTAGCAGTCGTCACATCGTATTGCACTTGTTTGTTTACATATCTGCTCCCCTCCGCTATGGTCTATCAGAAGACACAAAGGATGACTTACCTGTTTATTACCAGTTCCAAGCATACTGCCAACACATAGAAGATACTTTCAAGGTATTTTTAGTGTATCAATAAGAGTCTGTCAGTTGTTTCATGACTCATTTACTGTTCTCTTTAGAGTTTCATATGGAGGCACTTAAAAAGTTCAACCTTTTATTGGATTGGTTTGACATATCTACCCGCAGAGACGTCATGGATTTGGGTGGACAACAGCTCATTTAACCAAAATATGTGAGTTTGTTTTATTTTAGGTTTTTACGTGACTTTGATCCCCTTTTATGCAACAATAAAGCGTTTCCAATGTTGTTGGGCTTAAACTGATTAAACCGGTGTAAATTTCCTGACTGGCTCTTACAATGTGAGAAACAACTCAAAAAAAAAAAAAAGGCTGCGAAGAAAATTGGGAAAGAAAAGAAATCTCAGTCCATCCACTCAGGAGATATATTTTGACACGATATTTGCCACTGATGTATTTTCCCTTTATTATTTTTTCTGAGATAAATTGTTAAGTGTAAAATCTCTTATAAGAACAGCATTTTAGTCCACAAAGTTAAACAAGTTTCTGCTCATTTATAACAGTGATCAATAATTTTATAAATGAAAAAAAAATGAGAGGTGATATTTTAGAATTACCCATCTGTACTTTTACCTCTAGGAGCCCTGGTGACTCAATAGCTAAGCACTTGGCTGCTAACCTTTATGTCAGCAGTTTGAATCCAGCAGCTGCTCTGAGGAAGAAAGATGTGGCAGTCCCCTTAAAGATGACAATTTTGGAAACTCTATGGTCCAGGTCTACTCTCTCCTGTAGCATATGTATGAGTTAGAATTGACTTGACAAAGTTTTTTTGTTTGTTTGTTTTTTAAATATATATATGCATCTCTAATACTCATTAACTATTCTTTCAACACTTTAAATATTTCACTTTGCTGTCTTTTTCTTTCATTTGGAAAATAAATCCAATATAATCTTTACACTTATGCCTCTATAGGTAAGGTGTTTCTTTCCTTTTGCTTCTTTCAAGGTTGTCTCTTTGTCTTTGATTTTCTGCTGTTTGAAATCAATACAACTAAATTTTTTGGTATTTGTCCTGCTCGGCATTCTCTGAGCTTTCTGAATCCTTGTTTTTGGTATCTGTCATTACATTTGGAAAATCTTCAGCCGTTCAAAAATTTTTATTTCTTTCCTTCTTTCTTCTCCTTCTGATATTCCCATTACATGTATGTTACACATTTGGTAATCATCCAACAGTTCTTAGATATCCTGTTCCAGTTTTTTTGGTTTGTTTTTCCTTTGTTTTTCAGCTTGGGAAGTTTCAATTGACACATCTTCAAGATCACTGATTCTTTCCTTGGCTGTGTCCAGTTTACTGATGAGCCTGTCAAAGGCATTCTTCATTTCTGTTACAATGTCTTTGATTTCTCACATTTGCTTTTAATCGTTTTTTAGAGTTTCAGTCTCTCTGCTTACATTACCCATCTGTTCTTGCATGTTGTCCATTTTTTCCATTAGAATGTTTAGCATATTAACCATAGTTATTTTAAATTCCCGATCTGATCATTCCAAGTCTCTTCGGACTGTGTTTTTTCTTGCCTTTTAGCATGCCTTGAAATTCTTGTTGAAAGTTAAACATGATGTGTTGGGTAAAAGGAACCGAGGTAAATAGGCATGAGCTTTCATGTTTATCTGGCAAGGAGTTAGGCTTTGTTTACTGTTTGCTGTAGCTGTAGGTGTCATATTAAAATTTGCTGCGGTGTCCTTATTTTTGCTTCCCCTCTTGTCTTCGGGTTTCTCTAAAGATTCCTTAAATAGAGTATGAGCCTTATAGTTCTCTTCATCTCTAATGTCCTGTTATTACTATAGAGAAGTCCTACTGATATGATGGTAAGATGTGGAAAGAGGGGAAGTGTTCTATGAACCTACGATTAGATCTTAGTCTTTTAGTGAGTGTGTGCCTCTGGGCTGAAAACTTCAAAGTACTTCTCAGCTTTGTTTATTTGTTTGCTTGTTTGTTTTTACCTCTTAGGTGAGACTGGAAGAATAGAGAGGCTGCAGTTATTTACCTTCCTCCACATTCAACACTAAAGGGGGGTGGAGTTGGTTATTTCCCTTCACCCTCATGGAAAGCTAGAGGGGTTTGCAGTTGAGTATTTCACTTCACTTCCCCACACACGTTCAAACCAAAAAAAAAAAAAAACTTTTGCACTCAATTCTGACTTGTAGTGATCCTATACGACAAAGTAGAACTGCCCCATAGGGTTTCCAAGGAGCTGCTGGTGGATTCAAACTGCCGTCTTTTTGGTTATTAGCTGTAGCTCTTAACCACTACACCACCACAGCTCCCTACATAGGTTAAAAACCAAAAAACCAAACCTATTGCCATGGAATCAATTATGCTCTGGGCATTTTTCAAAATGGTTACTTTTCTCTTCACCTGTCAGAAGTATGAGGGGATATTTCTCCAATCTTCACAGTAAAAACCTGGTGGTAAAACTCACAGAAGTGTGGGTACCCCTCTAAGGCTAGACCTCCAGGAGTTTTACTCTCTCAAGCCAGTCCACACTCAGTCTCCAATAATTAGTCAATTACCCTTTGAATATTCCTACCTGATGCTGGGACCAGACAGGGTTTCTGTTTCTGCCCCTTGTCTCTAGGCATTGTTCAGGGTGGTAGCTTACCCTGTGACCTAAATTCTCTAATGAATCTAAGAGTTGTTGACTTTAACTTTTCAGCTTTTTTCTTGTATGAATGGAAGTGACAACTTCCAATAGCTTTACGTGTCAGACTGGAAACCAGAAGTTCAATTCTCATTATCTCCTCTGTTCTAAAACTTCAGAATGGGAAGAATTTTTTACACGTTATATTTTTGTGTATTATTTAAATTGTTTCAATAATCATATTTTCATTGCAATTAGAAAATTTTATCTGAAGGGCTCTATAGTCCCTGTACATGAGTATATTTTCATGACTGGTTTAAAGCTATCATTTGCTTTCTCTCCATAGATTTTCAGTAAAACAAGACCAAACGCGGACTCGGAGCATGAGCTGTGCCAAGATGTCTCAATCTGAGATTAAAGCAGCAAAATGTGATGACAAAAATCAATGGATTTGTAAATTGTAATACACTCTGCAGAAAATCAGTCTTCGTTCTTGTCACTGAAAGAACCCACATATAGTTTCAGTTCAGGTCACAGAAAAATCCAGAGGATTTTGTGTGTTCTAGAAGGCTATGTACGTGTTCATTTATGATACATATATGTAATGTGCTTCTCAGAGGTGTGCAAAAACTGATTGAAAAAATAAAATGTAGAAAATGAGAAGGTTTGATGAAAATTTTGTTTTGTTTTCATCTGAATTTTCAATACAAATATACAATTGTCATAGTCTCCCTTTTTTCTGTTTTTGGAAATTCAGATTTTCCTATTGTCTTAGTTATCTAGTGCTGTTATAACAGAAATACCACAAGTGGATGGCTTTAAAAAACAGAAGTATATTCTCTCACAGTCTAGGAGTCTAGAAGTCCAAATTCAGGGTGCCAGCTCCAGGATAAGGCTCTCTCTCATTGTCAGCTCTCGGGGAAGATCCTTGTCATCAGTCTTTCCCAGTCAAGGAGCTTCTCAGAGCAGGGACCCCAGGTCCAAAGGGTGAGCTATTCTCCTGACTCTTGTCTCTTGGTGATATGAGGTACTTATGTCTCTCTGCTTGCTCTCTCTTTTACATCTTAAAAGAGACTGACTTAAGGCACAATCTAACCTTGTAGATTGAGTCCTGCCTCATTAACATCACTGTTGTTGTTAAGTGCCTTCAAGTCGATTCAGATTCATAGCGATCCCATGTGCAACAGAACAAAACACTGTCTGGTCCTGCAACATCCTCACAATCATTGTTATGCTTGAGCCCATCGTTGCAGACACTGTTTCAATCCATCGCATTGAGAGTCTTCTTTTTCGCTGACTCTCTAGTTTACCAAACATGACACCCTTCTCCAGGGACTGATCCCTTCTGATAACATCTCCAAAGTATGTATGACGTAGTCTCGCCATTCTTGATTCTAAGGAACACTCTGGTTGCACTTCTTCTAAGACAGATTTGTTTGTTTTTTGGCAGTTCATGGTATATTCAGTATTCTTCGCCAACACCACAATTCAAAAGTGTCGGTTCTTCTTTGGTCTTCCTTATTTATTGTCCAGGTTTCACATGCATATGAGGCATTTGAAAACACCATGGCTTGGATCAGGCACCCCTTAGTCTTCAAGGTGACATCCTTGCTTTTTCAACACTTTAAACAGGATATCTTGCAGCAGATTTGCCCAATGCAATGCATCTTTTGATTTCTTGACTGCTGCTTTCATGGCTGTTGATTGTGTATCCAAATAATATGAAATCTTTGACAACTTCGATCTTTTCTCCATTTATCATGATGTTGATTATTGGTCCAGTTGTAAGGATTTTTGTTTTCTTTGTGTCCAGGTATAATCCACACTGAAGTCTCTGGTCTTTGATCATCATCAGTAAGTGCTTCAAATCTTCTTCACTTTCAGCAAGGAAGGTTGTGTCATCTGCATAACGCAGGTTGTTGACGCATCTTCCTCCAATCCAGATGCCCCGTTCTTCTTCATATAGTCCAGATTCTCAGATTATTTGTTCAGCATGCAGATTTATTTGGTATAGTGAAAGGATTCAACCATAACGCACACGTTTCCTTACTTTAAAACATGCAGCTTCCCGTTGTTCTGTTCAAAAGACTACCTCTTGATCCAGGTACAGATTCCTCATGAGCACAATTAAGTGTTCCAGAATTCCCATTCTCTGCAATGTTATCCACAATTTGTTGTGATTCGCATGGTCAAATGCCTTAGCATAGTCAATAGAACACAGGTAAATATCTTTCCGGTATTCTCTGCTTTCAGCCAGGATCCATCTAACATCAGCATTGATATCCCTGGTTCCACATCCTCTTCTAAATCTGGCTTGAATTTCTGGCAGTTCCCTGTCAATGTACTGCTGCAACTGCTTTCGAATGACCTTCAGGAAAATTTTACTTGCACGTAATGTTAATGATATTGTTTGATAACTCCCTCATTCTGTTGGATCACTTTTCTTTAGAATGGGCACTAATAAGGATTTCTTCTTGTTGGTTGGCCAGTAAGCTGGCTTCCAAATTTCTTGACATAGACGAGTGACACTTCCAGTGCTCCATCTGTTTGTTGAAACTTCTCAATTGGCATTCTGTCAATTCCTGGAGCCTTGTTTTTCACCATTCCCTTCAGCACAGCTTGGACTTCTTTCAGTACAATCAGTTCTTGATCATATACTATCTTCTGAAATAGTTGAATGTTGGCCAATTATTTTTGGTATAGTGATTCTGTGTATTCCTTCCATCTTCTTTTGATGCTTCCTGCATCGTTGAAGACTTTCCTCATAGAATCCTTCAGTATTGCAACACGATGCTTGAATTTTTTCTTCAGTTCTTTCAGCTTGAGAAATGCAGAGGGTATTACTCCCTTTGGGTGTTCTATCTCCAGGTCTTTGCATATGTCATCATAATACTTTGTCTTCTCAAGTTACCATCTGATGATTAACATCATAGAGGCAGGATTTACAATACATACGAAAATCACATTGGATGACAAAATGGTGGACTATCACACAAAACTGTGATGGACAATCACACAATACTGGGAACCATGGCCTAGCCAAGGTGACACATGTTTTTGTAGGACAAAATTCAGTCCATAACATCTAACTTGTCTATATATTCCCTCTATAATATCATTTGCTAATATCCTTTCTCACATTTTTATTACCAAGTACAAGGCAATGCTTATCAAATGAATATCTTTAGCCTAGATATTTTCCTGTTCACCAGACCTATGCCTATTAATTTATTTACTTTTCTCTTCATTTTTTTGTGCTATAAGTAAAAGTTTACAGTTCAAATTAGTTTCTCATACAAAAATTTATACACACATTGCTATGTGACCCTAGTTGCTCTCCCTATAATGTAACAGCACACTCCTCCTTGCCACTCCAGATTTCCTGTGTTTATTCAACCAGCTCCTATCCCTTTCTGCTTTCCCATTTCAATTCCAGACAGAAGCTGCCCATTCAGTCTCATTTATCTACTTGAGCTAAAAAGCACACTCCTCACAAGTATCATTTTATGTCTTATACCCAGACCCAGTGCCAGTGAGTCGATTCCGACTCAAAGCGACCCTATAGGACACAGTAGAACTGCCCTATAGAGTTTCCAAGGAGTGCCTGGTGGATTCAAACTGTCAACTCTTTGGTTAGCAGCTGTAGCACTTAACCAAATCTTTCTCTGAAGAGTTGGATTTGGGAATGGTTTTAGTTTTAGGCTAAGAGATTCCAGGGGCCATGTCTTCCAGGGTCTTTCCAGTCTCAGTCAGACCATTAAGTCTGGTCTTTTCACTAGAATTTGAGCTCTTTTCCCCACTTTTCTCCTGCTCCACCAGGGACACTTCATTGTTCCCTGTCAAGGTGATCATTGATGGTAGCTGGGCACCATCTAGTTCTTCTGGTCTCAGGCTGATGTAGTCTCTTGTTTATGTGGCCCTTTCTGTTTCTTGGGCTAATATTTTCCTTGTGTCTTTGGTATTCATTTTCCTTTGCTCCAGGTGAGTCGGGACCAATTGATGTATCTTCTATGGCTGCTGGCTAGCTTTTAAGATCCCAGGCACCACTCACCAAAGTGTGATGCAGAATATATTCTTAATAAATTTTGTTATGCCAGTTGACCCAGATGTCCCCTGAAACCACGGTCCCTAGACCCCTGCCCCTGCTATTCTGTCCCTCAAAATGTTTGATTGTATTCAGGGAATTTCTTATCTTTTGGTTTAGTTCAGTTCTGCTGACTTCCCCTGTACTGTGTGTTGTCCTTCCCTTCACCTAAGATAATTGATGTCTACTCCTCTCCCTCCCTCCCCACTGTCAAAGAATATTTTCTTCTGTGTTTAAACCTTTTCTTGAGTTCTTATAATAGAGGCCTTATACAATATTTTTTCTTTTGCAGCTCACTCAATGCACTTAGCATAATGTCTTCCAGATTCATCCATGTTATGAGATGTTTCTCAGATTCATCATTATTCTTTATCATTGCATAGTATTCTACTGTGTGAATATACCATAATTTATTTATCCATTTGTCTCTTAATGGTCACCTACATTGTTTCAATCTTTTTTGCTATTGTGAACAGTGCTGCAATGAACATAGTGTGCATATACCTATTCATATGACAGCTCTTATTTCTCTAGGATGTATTCCAAGGAGCGACATTGCTGGATCATATGGTACTTTGTTTCTAGCTTTTTAAGGAAGTGCAAAATCAATTTACAAAGAGGTTGTACCATTTTACTTTCCCACCAGCAGTGTATAAATGTTCCATTCTCTTCACAAACTCTCCATTTATTATGTTGTTTTTTTTGGATTAATGCTACCTTCATTGGGGTGAGATAGTATCTCATTGTAGTTTTGATTTGCACTTATCTAATGGCTAATGATCATGAGCATTTCCTTATGTAATTGTTAGCCACCTGAATATCTTCTCTGGTGAAGTGCCTGTTCATATCCTTTGTCCATTTTTTAATTGGGTTATTAGTCTTTTGTTGTTGAGGTTTTGCAGTATCTTATATATTTTAGAGATTAGACCTTGATCGGATTTGTCATAGCCAAATTTTTTTTCCCAGTCTGTGGGTTTTCTTTTTACTCTTTTGGTGAAGTCTCTTGATGAACACAAGTGTTGGGTTTTTAGGATCTACTGGTTACCTAGTTTCTCTTTTGGTGTTTGTGCATTGTTAATTATGGTTCGTATTCTGTTTTTGCCATGTATTAGGGCTCCTAGTGTTGTCCCTATTTTTTCATCCATGATCTTTATTGTTTTAGATTCTATACTTAGGTCTTTGATCCAATTTGAGTTAGTTTTCACGTATGGTATGAGTTATCAGTCTTGTTTCACTTTTTGCAGATGGATATCCAGTTATGCCAGCACCACTTGTTAAAGAGGCTCTCTTTTCCCCAATTAAATGATTTGGGGCCTTTGTCAAATATCAGCTACTCATAGGTGGATGAATTTACATCTGGATTCTCAATTCTGTTCCAGTGGTCTATGTATCTGTTGTTGTACCAGTACCAGGCTGTTTTGACTACCTGGCAGTATAATAGGTTCTAAAATCAGGTAATGTGAGGCCCCCCACTTTGATCTTCTTCTTCATTAATGCTTTACTCATCCAGGGCCTCTGTCCTTTCCATATGAAGTTGGTGATTTGTCTCTCCATCTCATTAAAAAAATGCCCTTGGAATTTGGATCAGGATTGCATTGTATCTGTAGATAAGTTTGGGTAGAATTGACATTTTCATGATAATGAGTATTCCTATCCATGAGCAAGGGATGTGTTTCCACTTATGTAGGTCTCTTTTGGTTTCTTGAAGTAGTGTCTTGTTTTCTTTGATTAGGTCTTTTACGTCTCAGGTTAGATTTATTCCTAAGTATTTTATCTTCTTGGGGGCTATTATAAATCGTATTGATTTGGTGATTTCCTCTTCAATGTTCTCTTTGCTGGTGTAGAAGAACCCAACTTATTTTTGTATGTTTATCTTGTATCTTGACAATTTACTAAAATCTTCTATTAGTTCCAGATGTTTTCTTGTGGATCCTTTGAGGTTTTCTGTATATAAGATTATATCATCAGCAAATAGGGATAGTTTTACTGCTTCCTTACCAATTTCGATGCCCTTTGTTTCTTCTTCTAGCCTAATTGCTCTGGTTAGGACCTCCAGCACAGTGTTGAGTAAGAATGGTAATAAAGGGCATCCTTGTCTGGTTCCCATTCTCAAGGGGAATGCTTTCAGTCTCTCTCCATTTAGGATGATGTTGGCTTTGTATAAATGCCCTTTTTTATGTTGTGGATTTTCCCTTCTATTCCTATTTTGCTGAGAGTTTTTATCATGAATGGGTATTGGACTTTGTCAAATGCCCTTTCTCCATCAGTTGATAAGATCATGTGGTTCTTGTCTTTTGTTTTATTTATGTGATGGATTACATTGACTGCTTTTCTAATTTTGAAGGATCCCTGCATACCTGGTATGAATCCCACTTGGTCATGGTGAATTATTTTTTTGATATGTTGTTGAATTCTACTGGCTAAAATTTTGTTGAGGGTTTTTGCATCTGTGTTCATGAAGGATATTGATCTGTAATTTTCTTTTTTTGTGGTGTCTTTACCTGGTTTTGGTATCAGGGTTATGCTGGCTTCAGAGAATGAGTTTGGGAGTATTCCATTGTTTTTTATGTTCTGGAATGCCTTTAGTAGTAGTGGTGTTAACTGTTCTCTGAAAGTTTGGTAGAATTCTCCAGTGAAATCATCAGGGCCAGGGCTTTTTTTTTTTTTTTTTTTTTAATTATCTTTTCAATCTCTTCTTTTGTTATAGATTTACTTAGTTCTTCTACCTCTGTTTATATTAGTTTAGGTAGGTAGAGTGCTTCTAGAAATTTGTCTATTTCCTCTAGGTTTCCAAATTTGTCAGAGTACAATTTTCCATAGTATTCTGTTATAATTCTTTTAATTTCAGTTGAGCTTGTTGTAATATCATTTCCCTGGTCTCTACAGCCACACCCTGGGGGCATTTTTTTTCTCTTTTGTTTTTCATTTCTCATTTTCTTGTCTGTCCACTCCAATGGCAGTTTCCCTCAACACTTCTCTTTTCTTGCTTGTTTCTTTCTCTTCTTTTCCATACCCAACCTAGCTCTAGCTCCACACAACACCACCTCTCCCTCCACCTCCCTCCTGCCTATATGCATCATTTACTGAACATTGCATCCCCAAGCAGTACAGGCATGGCCTGTTGGAACCTGCCCTTCCCTGACCCCCAACTCACCTTGTCAGCCCCATTACATGCCTCAAAAAACCCATTCCAGCCTCTCCCCTTCAGCTGGACCTGCCCTGCTGCACCATAGCTGAGTGACTGGCCCTGACCATTGGACAAAGAGGTGAAAAATATCATATCCACAGACAAGCAAACAACAGAAAATGCACAGTCCACCTGCCCAGACACATCCAAATAAAACAAAAAATCAGGAAAAAACAAACAAATCTATAATCAATAAATGAAGGAAATAACTACTGAATGTCCCCAAAACAGCAGACAATATCAAAACATATTTTAAGAAAATAGGACAGGATAGCTCTAATAAGCATCAAAACTAAAACACCAGATGGCTTCCCAGTAGAAGAAAAGGCACTGGAACTACCTGATACGGAATTCAGATCTCTAAAATTCAGAGCTATCCAATAAAAAAAAAAAAAAAATCCAATAGTTGAAGCAAAAAAGCAGACAAAAATGAAGAAAAAATAGACAAAGTCATGGAAAAGGCAGACGGATTTATGGAAAATACAGACCAAAAAATGGAATAATTCAGGAAAACAATACAGGAACAAAATGCCAAAATAAATTCACAGCTAGAAATCATACAAAAACAACAACTGGAAATTCAAAAGGTAAACAACAAGATTTCAGAACTGGACAGTGTCATAGAAGGGCTGAGGAACAGGTTTGAAACAATGGAAGACTGGATCAGCAAAATTGAACTCAAACACTTAGATACAATTTTGTTTGAGGAAAAATCAGAAAAAAGAACAAAGAAAAATGTGGATACCCTGAGAATTATGTGAGATACAATCATAAGCAAAAATTTGCAAGTCATTGAAGTTCCAGCACAGGAGGAGAAAACAGAAAACACAGACAAGATCATTGAAGAATTGCTGACAGAATACTTACCTAATACCATGAAAGATGAAAAGATGACCATCCAAGAAACTCAACAAACCACATATAGGATAGATGCCCCCCAAAAAATCACCAATGCACATCATAATCACACACACTAAAACCAAAGATAAAGAATCCAGAGAGCAGCTCGAGAAAAGCAAAAAGTCACATTGAGAGAGGAAACAATAAGACTAAGCTCTGATTACTAGGCAGAAACCATGCAGGCAAGAAGGCAATGGGATGACATATATAAAACATTGAAAGAAAAAAAATTGCCGACCAAGAATAATATATCCTGCAAAGCTCTTGTTCAAATATGATTGTGAAATTAGGATATTTCCAGATAAACAGAATTTAAGAGAATATGCAATAATTAAACCAAACTTACGAGAATTATTAAAAAAGAGTCCTTTGATTTGAAAACAAACAGTATCAGATGACAGCCTGAATCTAGGACCCAAGATAGCACCAGCCAGATACCAACATAGGAAATGAACTCTCAAGGACTATCCAAAACCAAAAGATTTACATCAGGGCACCAGAAAGATCAATCTGCAAATGACAACAACATCAGAACAATAAAAGAGGAATAAACACTGTAGGTATAGAACTGTCTAATGGAGAGAAAGGCAAGGTGATATCAAGTAATTATAGACTAATTCGAACCAGAAGATAAGGGTAAATATCAAGGTAACCACAAAGAAAGTTAACAAACCAGCCTCATCAAAATAAAGGAGAAAAACATAAAGTCTCAGCTAAAACAAAATCTACAAAAACAAAAGAAATGAAAAAAAAAATCCACAAACAAAAGGAATTCAGTTCAGGAGAGCAAGAGGACCAAAGATATTGTCAGCACCACAAAAAAAGCACTACAAAATGACAAAAATAAACTCACACCTATCAATAATTACACTGAACATAAATGACATAAATGCACCTATAAAGAGACACAGAGTGACAGAACGGATTTAAAAAAAAAAAAACAGGATCCATCAATGTGCTGTCACAAGAGACACACCTTAGAAACAAAGGTATAAATTTATGAAAAATTAAAGGATGGAAAAAAATATACCCAGCAAATAGCCACCAAAAAAAGAGCAAAAGTGGCAATACTAATCTTAGATAAAACAGACTTTAAAACAAGATCCACCATAAAAAGACAAAGAAGGGCACTATATCATGATTAAAGGGATGATTCAGCATGAGGATATAACCATAATAAATATCTATGCATCCAGTGACAGGATTCCAAAATACATAAAACAAACTTTAACAGCACTGAAAAGAGAAACTGACAGTTGCACTATAATAGCAGGAGACTTCAACACACCACTCTCGGTGAAAGGCAGAACACCTAAAAAGAAACTCAACAAAGATACAGAAGATCTAATGGCCATGATCAGCCAACTTGAACTCACAGACATATAGAACACTCCACCCATGGGCTGTAAAGTACACATTCTTTTCCAATGCACATAGAACATTCTCCAGAATAGATTACAACTTAGGTCACAAAGCAACACTCAACAAAAAGCAAAGCATTGAGATTACACAAAGTATCTTCTCTGACCTCACTGCCATCAAATTAACAACTCAAAGAGAAAGGGAAAAAAATCAATCACATGGAAACTAAATAACACCCTGCTTAAAAACCATTGGGTAAGAGATGAAATCAAACATAGAATCAAAAAATTCCTAGAATCAAATAAGAATTAAAACACATCATACCAAAACCTTTGGGACACAGCAAAGGCAGTGCTCAGAGGTCAATTTATAGCAATCGATGCACATATCAAAAGAGAAGACAGGGACAAAATCAAAACATTAGCTACAGAATTTGAACATATAGAAAGAGAACAGCAAAAGTAGCCTGCAGCCACCAGAAGAAAGGAAATAATAAAGATCAGAGCAGAAATAAATGAAACAGAGAATATAAAAACAATAGAAAGAATCAACAAAACTAACAGTTGGTGCTTTGAAAGGATCAACAAAGTAGGCAAACCACTAACCAAATTGACAAAAGAAAAACAGGAGAGATGCAAATAACCCAAATAAGAAACGAAAAATGGGGGACATTACAACAGTCCCAAGTGAAATAAAAAGGACCATAACAGAGTATTATGAAAAACTATACTCCAAAAAATTTGAAAATCTAGAGGAAATGGACAAATTTCTAGAAACACACTACCTACCCAAACTATCACAAATTGATGTTGAAAATCTGAACAGACCCATAACAAGAGAAAAGATTGAAAAGGTAATAATAATAAAAAAAACTCCCAACAACAACAACAAAAAAGCTCTGGTCCAGATGGTTTCACTGGAGAATTCTACCAAACATTCAGAGAAAAGCTTATACCAGTACTACTCAAATTATTTCAGAACATATAAAAGGCAGGGATACTTCCAAATTCACTCTATAAGGCCAGCAGAACCCTGATACCAAAACCAGGCAAAGACACTACCAAAAAAAAAGAAAATTACAAACCAATATCTCTCATGAATATAGATGCAAAAATTCTCACAAAATTCTAACCAATAGAATTCAGCATCAAATCAAAAAAGTAATACATCATGACCAAGTAGGATTCATACTAAGTATGCAAGGATTGTTCAACATTAGAAAATCAATCAATGTAATCCACCACATAGATAAAAGAATCAAATGATCATCTCAACTGAGGCAAAAAAGTATTCGACAAAGTCCAACACTCATTCGTGATAAAGACTCTTAATAAAACAGGTATAGAAGGGAAATTCCTCAACGTTATAAAGAGAATCTATACAAACCAACAGCCAACATCATTCTTAAGGGAGAGACGCTGAAAATTTTCACATTCCCCTTGAAAACCAGAACAATACAAGGATGTCCTTTATCACCACTCCTATTTAACATTGTGCTGGAAGTCCCAGCTAGAGCAATAAGGCAAGAAAAAGAAATAAAGGGCATCCAAATTGGTAAGGAAGAAGTAAAACTGTCCTTATTTGCAGATGATATGATACTATATATAGAAAACTCAAAAGATTCCATAAGAAAACTACTAGAACTAATAGAAAGGTTCATCAGAGTAGAAGGATACAAGATAAATATACAAAAATCAGTTGGATTCCTATACACCAATAAAGAGAACGATGAAAAGGAAATCAGGGAAACAATATCATTTATAAGAGAAAAAAAAAAAATGATTGCCATCAAGTTAATCCTGAAGCATAGAGACCCTATAGCACAGTGTAGAACTGCCCCACAGGATTTCCAAGGAGCACCTGGTGAATTCGAACTGTCAACCTTTTGGTTAATAGCTGTAGCTTTTAACCACTATGTCACCAGGGTTTATAATAGCCCCTAAAAAATAAAATACTTAGGAATAAATCTAACCAGGATGTAAAACCTATACAAAGAAAAGTACAAAACACTACTGCAAGAAACCAAAAGAGATCTACGTAAATGAGGAAACATACCATGTTCATGGATGGGTAGGCTCAACTTTGTGAAAATGACAATTCTACCCAAAGCAATCTACAAATATAATGCAATCCTGATCCAAATACCAACAACATTCTTTAAAGAGATGGGAAAAAAAATGATTAATTTTATATGGAAAGGGAAGAGACCAGGGGTAAGTAAAGCATTATCGAAGAAGAAGAATAAAGTAGGAGGACTTGCATTACCTGACCTCAGAACCTACTATACAGCTACAGTAGTCAAAACAGCCTGGTACTTGCACAACGACAGATACATTTACCAACGGAACAAAATCGAGAGCCCAGATGTAAATCCATCCACCTACCTATACCTGATCTTCAATGAGGGCCCAAAGTCCATCAAATGGGGAAAAGGCAGTCTTTTTAACAAATGATGCTGGCAAAATTGTACGTTCATCTGCAAAAAAATGAAACAGGACCCAGACCTCACACCATACAAAAAACTAATTCGAAATAGATCAAAGACCTAAATACAAAACCAAAAACTATAAAGATCATAGAAGAAAAAATAGAATCAATGCTAGAGACCCTAATACCTAGCATTAACAGGATACAAACCATAACTAACAACACACAAACTCCAGACGATAAGCTAGATAACTGAGATCTTCTAAAAATTAAACACTTATGCTCATCAAAAGACTTCACCAAAAGAGTAAAAAGAGAACCTACAAGCTGGGAAAAAAAGTTTTGGCTATTACAAATCCAACAAAGATCTAACCTTTAAAACCTACAGGAAAATCCAATGCCTCTACAACAAAAAGACAAATAATCCTGTTAAAAAATGGGCAAAGGAAATGAACAGACACTTCACCAAAGAAGAAATTTAAGCAGCTAAGAGACACATGAGGAAATGCTTGCAATCATTAACAACTAGAAAAATGCAAAGCAAAGCCACCATGTGATAACTGTCTTACCCCAGCATTACTGCCAGGAGTCAAAAAAAAAAAAAAAACAGAAAATAACAAATGTTAGGTTGCAGGGAGATTGGAACTCTTATGCGCTGCTGGTGGGAATGTAAAATGGTATATTTCTAGAAAAACTAGAAACATAAATACCATGTGATCCAGCAACCCCACTCCTAGGAACATATCTACAGAAATAAGAGCTGTCCCATGAATAGACATATGCACACCCATGTTCATTGCAGCATTGCTCACAATAGCAAAAAGATGGAAACAACCTAGGTGCCCATCAACAGAAGAAGGAATAAACAAACTATGGTACATTCGCACAATGGAATACTATGCAAAGATGAAGGACAGTGATGAGTCTGAAAAGCATTTCATAATATGGATGAATCTGGAGGGCATTACTCTGAGTGAGATAAGTCAATCACAAAAGGACAAATATTGTATGAGACCACTACTATAAAAAGTCATGAAAAGGTTTACACATGCAAAAATAATCTTTGATAGTTTCGAGGAAGGGGAGGGGTGGAGGTGGAATAACACTAAATAGACAATAGATAAGTGGTAATTTTGGTGAAAGGTAAGACTGTACACAAGACTGAGGAAGCCAGCACAACTTGTTCAGGGTAAGGTCGTGGAAGCACCATGGACACATTGAAATTCCCTTAGGAACCGAATTATTGGGCTGAGGGCTGTGGGGACCATGGTCTCATGGAACATCTAGCTCAAATGGCTTAACATAGTTTATAAAGATTATTTTCTACATTCTGCTTTGGTGAGTAGCGCCTGAGGTCATAAAAGCCCGTGAGCGGCCATCGAAGATACTCCATTGGTTTCACCTCTTCAGGAGCAAGGGAAAATGAAGAAAACTAAAGAGACAAGGAAAAGATCAGCCAACTGGACTAACAGACCACAACTGCCATTGCCTCCACCAGACTGAGTCCAGTACCACTAGATGGTGCCCAGATACCACTACTGACTGCTCTAACAGGGAACGCAATAGAGGGTTCTAGACAGAGGTGGAGAAAAATGCAGAACAAAATTCTAACTCAAAAAAAGACCAGACTTACTGGTCTGACAGAGACTGGAGAAACCCTGAGAGTAGAGCCCCTGGACACCCTTTTAGCTTATTAAAGAAGTCACTCTGGAGGCTCACCTTTTAACCAAAGAGTAGACAGACCCATAGGACAAAAAGAGACTAAAGGGGCACACCTGCCCAGGGGCAAGGACTAAAAGGTAAGAGGGGACGGGAAAGCTGGCAGTAGGGAATCAAAGGCCAAGAGGCGATAGTGTTCACATGTTGTGGGGTTGTTAACTAATGTCATAAAACAATATGTGTACTAACTGTTAATGAGAAGCTAGTTTGTTCTGTAAACCTTCATCTAAAGTACAATAAAAGAAAAAAAAAATAGCCTCCTAGCAATTCATGCAATTTTCCATATTTCTGGTCCTTCCCCCTTCAGGTTTCCAAACTTTACCTAATATTTGATACTCTCCTTTATTTTACAGGGACATTCACCTCTTCCAAGTCTGTATCCTAATCATACCTGACCAATCCATCATGTTTATAGTGGGATGTCTGCCTAGCAGAGTCTAACCTCTCAGGAGAGCAGATGAAGTTATATATAGCAATCTATGTCTACTGTCACTTCCACTATGAAGGGCTCCTTGATTTTCCCCATATACTATCTTTTCACCAAAAGAGGTTTTAGCCTCTCAATATTTCTTCACTTATTTTTTTGGAAAGCAATTAGTGATATGTTAGATGTAAACTCAAATATATCAGTAATTAAATTTAATGTAAATGGACAAATGCCCCATGTAAAACACAATTGCCAGATTGTCTTCATAAAACAAGAAGAAAAAAAAAAAAACCCTCAACAATGAATAGAATAATCAGAAAAAATAATTAGTTAGCATGTAAAGATTTGAAAAACACAATTAATAAGCATAACCTAATTAACATATTGAATAATGAACTGACCGTGGTTTCACAATGCAGCTAAGAGTGGTTTCCTCTCTGGGATAAATTTTCTGGAAACTTTACAGATATGTCTAGCCAGTCTTGCACATGTTCTGTCTGGTAACAAAAGCAAACAGTGCAGACTGTCTCCTGCAGATGGAGTCATTAAACAGAGAGGCTTTTAGAAAGATATTATTGGAGACCTTCACCTATGCTGTCTCTATGGTCTCCTGCTACATTGGAGCAAGTATTAACATCAGCAACTGACTTACCCACTATGGCTAACAGATAAGAAAGGAAACATTTTAAAAAGCAATGAGCAGACACACTATATAAGAAGCTTAGAGAAATGAAAGGGCTTTAGCTTTTATCTGTTTTTTTTAAAATTCTGGCATCGCCCAAGGCTCACTCTAGTGGAGATTAGAGTATACAAACATGAACTGACCTGTCCCTGGGCCCAAGGAGACCCTGGGGTCCCTGGGGCTTACAGAAATAAAGGGGAAGGTTCTATATTTAATTTGGGGACTGAGGGGTGGGAGGGAGCAGGGAAGAGGTGCCAAGGCCCTGCAGCAGGCAAGTTGTGTATGGATATTTCTGGAATCAACCTTGTCTCAGAAACTGTGAGAACTGGGATACAGGAGGATTCACAGTGAAGCCCAGACAGTGCAGTGGAGGTGCAGCAGTCAACCAACACAACTTTGTGTTCCACTTCACGGTGTTTCATAGACCTAACCAGGTTGTTATTCAGTATCAACATTTGTCATTTTATTGGTATATTATATTCGTTTGAGTGATGCTCAACACTTTATATTAGCATTCTTCTATTTTTTGGACACGTTGTCGTTGCTGTTGTTGTTGGGTGCCATAGAGTCGATTTCAACTCATAGTGGCCCTATAGGACAGAGTAGAACTGCCCCATAGGGTTTCCAAGGAGTGACAGGTGGATTCAAACTGCTGACCTTAGTTGCTACTAATTTTTTGCAGCTTTTATAAAGAGACCTGAAACGAAAACAAAACTGTATTATAACAATAAAATTTACTAATTTTTCAACTCTGTGTTTCCTTTTAAATGTCTCTAAAAAGAAAATTGATTTGGTCTTATGGATTGATCTGATTCATGAATCTGTAGAATTGAAAAGAAAAGGTCTTAAGATTAGAACTAGGATATGACACTCCGCTTAATTAATTTTTGAGAATTCACAATCACAGGTGTGCATGTACTGAATAAAATTTTGTTGAAAGGGTATATGAAATAATGAAAATCTAGAATGAATCTGACTTTTACAGAATCCTTTAAAAAAAAAAAAAACCACTTAGTAACAATGCTAGTTTTATGTTAGAAGACTATCAGGTGGGTATGGTATATCGTATACTTTGTGTAGAAGCCCTGGTCGCATAATGGTTAAGCACTCAGCTGCTAACCAAAAGGTCAGCAGTTCGAACCCCCCAGCAGCTCTGTGGGAGCAAAGACTGGCCATCTGCTCCTGTAAAGATTATAGCCTAGGAAACCCTATGGGGCAGTTCTACTCTGTCAATATAGGGTCACTATGAGTTGGAATCAATTTGACAGCACACAACCACAACCTACCTAGTGTAGCAAAATAATAAGAAATCAAATTTTAAATTCTAATGGCATATTTATTCAATTAGATTACAGTATTTTTCAACTTTGGTAAGAACGAGAAGCATTCATGTGATTATTTTTTGTCTGTAATGTGGATATGTGGTCACCTCAAAGGGCACCCAAACATATGAAACCCTTGGTAAATTTATGACCAATTACAATAGTTCCAATTTTGAATTGACAATTTACTGAGGTTTGGAGAGCGGTGTTTCTAGGTTCCCTAATTTTATAAATACGGATAAAAAAAACTCCCCTGGCACTAGTTAGATCACCATTTGTTCATCATAATTTATCTAATTGCTTGTATCAGCTCAATCAAATAATTCTATTTGCCTTATATTTGGAAAAAAGACAGATACATGAACGAGTCCTAACACATCTCATGTCTCACAGCCCTAACTCATTCTAAGTTCTCTAACCAGAAGTTAGCCATAGTGCACTGCTATAAACATAGGCGTGGACCATAAAACTGACATACAGACTGTGAGAATTAGGCTGTTTTAACAAGAATAGTTGCAACAGAAGTAAGACTGAGACTCTGAGGTATGCTAGCTTGGGGAAAAAAAATTAAGGCATTGCACGATCAACATGACTCCAAAGGATACTTCTGTGAAAAATAATTGGCTGCAAAACTATGAATTAATATTCCAGTATAATAAGATATTTAGAGGAATTAAAGTGAACAATATTTCACATGCAAATTAGACAGAAAGTATAAGTGTAAAATAATCACATATTTGCTTTAAACAACTAGCAAGGATCACAAACCCAAATAATAAAAAATGCTCCTTAGGAGCAAGGATGATGAGACTTCATCTCGTTTACTTTGGACGTGTTATAAGGAGGGACCAATTCCTGGAGAAGGACATCATGCTTAGTGTCTTAGTTATCTAGTGCTGCTATAACAGAAATATCAAAAGTGGATGGCTTTAACAAAGAGAAATTTTTTTTTTTTTCACAGTAAAATAGGCTATAAGGCCAAATTCAGGGTGCCAGCTCCAAGGGAAGGCTTTCTGTCTCTGTAGGCCTTCTCATCAATCTTCCCCTGGACTAGAAGCTTCTCCATGCAGGGACCCTGGGTCCAAAGGACACGCTCTGCTCCCAGCACTGCCATCTTAGTGATATGAGGTCCCCAACTCTCTGCTTGCTTCCCTTTCCTTTTATCTCTTGTAAGATAAAAGGTGGTGCAGGCCACATCCCAGGGAAACTCCCTTTACATTAGATCAGAGATGTGACCTTAGTAAGGGTGTTACAATCCCACCGTAATCCTCTTTAACATAAAATTACTATCACAAAATGGAGGACAACCACACAATACTAGGAATCATGGCCTAAACAAGTTGACATATGTTTTGGGGAAACACAATTCAATCCATGACACTTGGTAAAGTGGAGGGTCAGCAAAGAAAGAGGAAGACACTCAATGAGATGGATTGACACAGTGGCTGCAACAACCCGTTCAAGCATAACAACGATCATGAGGATGGCCCAGGAATAGGCAGTGTTTGGTTCTGTTGTACATAGGATCACTATGAGTCAGAGCCACCTCGAGGGCACCTAACAACAACAATCACTTAGATAGTAATTACCCATTCAGTATGGTTCTAACTACTTTAAAAATATTAAATGTATTTGAGCTAAGTAGACAGATACTGTTATTATTTCCATTTTAAAGGAGAAACTGAGTCTCCTGAAGAATTCGAGTACATTTTATAAAGTCACACACCTAGTAAGTGACAGAGGAGGAGTTTAAATTTGGTGGTTTGGTTTCAAAGTCTATGATTAACCACTCAGTCATATTATTTCCAAGGGCCCGATAGTCAATTTGTTGGAACGAAGATGGCCTGGTGTAAGATAATAAGAGTTTTAGGCACTGTAGTTACCTTGGGAAGGCATTCAAAATAGGCTTTGCTGCTTTCTATTTAAAGCCCCTTTATGCCTGAAAATCCATAACCGTAAGCCAAACTTACACCAGGCTGCCTTTGTGTACTGGCTGCCCTAGACTAGCACTCCATACACTCCATGCATAGGAACGTGTACACACTTGTACACACACGGACACCTATACAGACACACATGCACACATTTTTATAACTTTTTTGTATCTTAATCCACAAACTTAACAATACCAAAAAAAGAAAAAACCCATTGCTGACTCATAGTGACCCTGTTGGGCAGAGTAGAATTGCCTCATAGCGTTTCCAAGGAAGGCATGGTGAATTTCAAACTGCTGACCTTTTGATTAGCAGGCATAGCTCTTAACCACTACACCACAAGGGTTTCCACAAACTTAACAATACCAACAACAAACTTAAAGATAGTAATCATTAAACGCTATTCTAGTTCTGGATGAGTAACCTGGGTATTAGTAGAGGATAGTCTGTTGGTCAAACAAAAGCACTTTCTTTGGTCTAATATATCTTATCTGCAGAAAATTTCATGTAAGAAATATACTATTGAATATTAGAAGAACAAATTTCACATCTACTAAAGAATTGATATGCTCCATGATTTTAATATTGAAATCTATATAAATAATTATGTTTTCCTATTGTTTTTGGCTACCAGCAAACTCAAAGTTAAATTCAATATTTAATTATTACAAGTTTGCTTGACTTTTTTGGCAATATATGTATATATAATTGTCTCCTTTTCTTTGATCCTAGTAATTAATGAATAATTGTCTCCATTGCTTTTTTTTTTTTTTTTGGCAAATCATTTCAAACATTTTTGAAATAAATGTTGATAGAAATAAAATTTGTTTTGTCTTGTTTATTTGTTTTTAAGTCATCTTCCAGGATATTTCTTCTATGGTCAGCTATCTGGATTTGGATCCATATCCATATCAAAATATCTTCCAGGATATTTGGTGAATAAATTACTGAATGTCAACAGCCTTGTCTTATACTTATTACCATCCTCTGAGGAGCTGTCTATTTTGTACTCCCTGTAGTACTAAGTGGCGAAGTGATTAAGCGCTACGGCTGCTAACCAAAAGGTGGGCAGTTGGAATCCACCAGGCACTGCTTGGAAACTCTATGGGGCAGTTCTACTCTGTCCTATAGGGTCGCTATGAGTTGGAATCGACTCAAGGGCAGTGGGTTTGGTTTGATTTGGTAGTATTAAGCAAGGCCCCTGATTGGCAGAAACCTTTTGTGCTGGACTACTAACCTCACAGTTGGCAGTTCAAACCCATCCAGTGGAACCAAGGAAGAAAGGCTGAGTGATCTGCTTCCATAAAGATTAGAGTCAAGAAAACCCTACCATGCAGTTCTACTCCGTAACACATGGGGTCATCATAAGTCAGAATCGACTTGACTGCAATAGGAAATACTAAGCACAATGCTATGAGCAATGTAGGCATGCAGATGAATTAATTAATGAAAAAGAATGAAATAATATCCTCATTCTCTAGGTGTTATGGGGATTCCAGTTAAATCTCTAACTCTCTTTAGGTTTTAACCCTTTCGTGACTCAATTATTTTCTGCTTTGAATTTTTTATTGATACTATGTGTGTTCATTGACAGAAGTGTGCTGAATCATTGAGTGTGTCTGAATTTCTGGTAGGTAGTATGGATTTTTTTTTTTTTCTTGGCCCTTCCAATAAGCCTAGCCTAAGTGCTTGGTGGTGTGTATGAAGTACCACTAATTATACCCCAGAGTCCCCACCTGGGTCTATAGGTACATAAAACCAAAAAAAACAAACCCATTGCCGTCAAGTCGATTTCGACTCATAGCAAACCTATAGGACAGAATAGAACTGCCCCATACAGTTTCCAAGGAGCTCCTGGTGGATTCGAACTGCCAACCTTTTGGTTAGCAGCTGTAGCTCTTAACCATTATGCTACCAGGGTTTCCATAGGTACATACAGGCAACAAATAAAAATTCTAAAAATTTCCATTTTTTCTGCCAAAAATTCAGACCCTCAGACAACGCCCTGTAAAAACAGTAATTTGTGGCACACACCCCGTTTCTTCAGGTCCAAACAGTCATAAAGTCCCCTGCCTTTTGACAGCACCACTGTCAGTAGTGCAGCAGTTTGCCAATAAACCCCAGAGGCTGGAAAAGTAAATGGCCGCTATATCACCGCCAGGCACGAATTAAGCAGCAATTCAGTGAATTCAGATGATTCAGTTTCATTTCAAGTTTCTATTAGAAAAGTCCTGTAAGTGCAAATGAACTAACTGGGTTTAGGAATTGGGCCAGATCCGGTTGAGTTGTGAGTTGAAAATGTGATTAAACAGAGTTCACAAATGCCTCTTAGCTCCAAATCAACCCTTAATTTTCTGCTCTGCTATAATGGAGAGAGACTCTGTAAATATTTCTCCTTTGTCAACTGGCACAATGTTAAATTGTGTCAGTTGAGGGCATTCAAGTGAAACTGGAAGAGGAAGGGGTTTTTCTTCCTGGCTTAAGTGAGCTTTACTAAGGCATCTCTTCAGATGCCTTCACAGCAAGGCCTCTCACCAACTGGGCACCTCACCAAGATGGGCATCCCCCACAAACCATGTGGCTATTTTGGACTGAGTTCCCAGCTTTAACACCTTCCTGTGGACTTGTCCTCCAACATTCCAGAGGGAAAATTTGCAGTATTCCTGCTTACATAGCCCCTCAGTGAACTACTCTATCATCTACTGAGCTTTGGCCATGCCCCCTCTATAGACATCTGGAGCTCAGTTCCTGGAGGAGGAGAGGGGAGAGGGGACACTCTTCCCTGAGTACTCTAAGTCCTGGACATGATGGTTGCTCCTTATACCTGCTATTCCTGTATTCTTCAAAATCTCTTTATCTCTTTTTAACCAATCCTCCATTACTACAATCCTCTATTAATATTATTTTTTATTATTACTAATTCTCCATATTCAAATTTCCTAGATCAAATTGCTTGTTGATTTCAGTCTCTTGATTAGACCCTGACTGATACAGGATTGTGGTTAATCTAACTAGAATTTTACTTGATCCATTTTTCTCACCTGTAACACCACTAGAATTTCCCTCTAATTCATTGGTATTTGAATGTTTTTGTTAAGGAGTGGAATCTTGGTTTCAGACAAAATCGTATATGGAACTTCAGTAAGTAAAACAATTGAAAAACAGAGATACTTAGATTTAAGTAGGGTTGAATGACAAGATGCCCTACGTATGACTCCTCCTCCTCCCCCCGCCCTCTGCTCATGGTGGTCTTGAAACATCTCTAGAACGCTTTGACAAATTATCACTCGTGTATTCATTCTACCTAGTATACACTGGATGGATATTCACTTCCCCGTTTCATTCAGGAAACAAAATAATGTCCTTCTGAACTGATCCAGTTATCCAATCATGGAGCAATACTATATATTGGCAGGAATTTAGAAAACTCAGAAGAAAACGCCGTTATTTCCACTAATCTAGCAGATTTTTAAACTCAGCTCTCAAGATTGAAGAACAGAAACCTGCCACTTTTTGAGTGGCCAAACTACAAAACTGCCACTGTTTATCTCAGAAAGTCCCTGTCCCTACGTGGGCCAAGAGGGAAATATTGAGATATTCTCTCTTTCCAGGACTGTTCCTTCAATAGTAGACCTGCTTTCTCAACTGAGTCTTCAGTCTGAAACAACTCCACCCCAAACCTGCCTATCCCTGTGTATTAATGTAATCTTATCCATCTTTCATTTCAGTTCAGAGGATGATCAAATATGAACTACACTGCAGAGGTCTTCATTTTGCAGAGTCAGCATAAGGGGATTGTATCCTGCTAAGCACCATGAAGCAATGGGTTTTGTTTTTAAGCACCATCAATATTCTGAAAGTGAAATAAAACTATTTAATTTCATAATTGCTTCTTTTCCTGACATCAATGTGAAATGTAACCTGCTTTTCAAAATGGATATGGAGAGGGTGTTCTGAAAGTATTTCATGGGAAAAGTATAAAATGAATGAAGAATGACAGCACAAAAATAAGATAGCATTCTCCAGACCCTTCCACATAAATGCTATACTCTGGAAACAAGAAATGAAACTAGGTTTCATTTCCTTTTATTAGCATGCTTATTGCTTATGCAAGGTTGCAGTCATCCACAAAAATAAAAGTTTTTCCCAACTTCCAATTACAAAGAAAACTAGAATAATAGGGTTTATAGAAAGCAATTTTTATACTGTGCACTGATTATATTAAATATTAAATTCCACAATTGAAAGGACAAGGACACAATTTTCTGAGTACAAGTACAGATCCCTTTGAGTTGTGAGTTGAGAATGTGATTAAACAGAGTTCACAAATGTGAACATCTATAAAGGTCAAGGAGGTTATGTAAATGGGGGCAGAGGGCTTAGTGAGGACTGTGGCAAACAGAAGCACACATATCAGTGGTTCCTAACCCCAGCAGCCCATAGAATCATATATTCCTGAGCCTCCATTCAGATATTACGAGGTAATGAGTCACAAGCGGACCCAGGGATCTGTATGTTTTAAAAGCAAGCTGTTTCTAATGCAACCAAATTTGAGGACCACTGCTCTCTTCCACTCCAAACTTCAGCTCGCATTCGTTGTTGCTGGAATGGATCATGGGCCTGACGCTGACAAATATTCCAGCATTTCAGGGAATCCAGCTTTTTGTGAGATAGTTTTAGATTTTCAAGTGTCATCAAATATTGCAAAAATGCTTCTTAAAACATCATTGAGGGCAAACAAAGGAAGTATAAAGGCTGAATCTCATGACCAATTTGTAAATTTTGCAACCATGAAGAAATCATTGCCTCTGTGAAACAGAACTAAAGATTATGAAAATAAAAAAGCAGAAATTAAAAAGAAACCAACTTGAAAAAATTAACATGAAGATGAGTAACGTCTGAGTTTGGTTTTTGGTTGCCTTGGCCTCACGGCTAAAAGGAGCTATGAACGTCTTTTAACAAGACTTTTCTTTGAATGATGGAAGTATCATTCCACGCATACAGGATGGAAGTTATGAATTCCAGATTGTCTTATTCTATCTTAAATTCATATAATACTTTATAGGAAGCTACTCTATCCCCCAAAACTCAGAATTTCCCCATCACACTTCACAGACATGGTACCAGATACATATTTCCTTTTTAATAATAAATAGCACTCTATTATCACTGTAACATTGTCTGATTTTTGGCGTATTTTAGCTAACTCAATATTAATTTTCACCTAATAGAAGATAGAACCCTTCTTTTTATCTACCAACGTGTCTCTCAAAGAGCTTACTCACTCAAAACCTATTTACGATCTGGTTTATTTAGTTAAAAAAAAAAATTCAAACCTTACAAAATATGCTTTACCAGCCCCATTAGTTTGTTCTGTCCTGAGACTTAACTTTATGTGTTATTTAGCCTAAATGGCTAACTATGACGATATAACTATCTAATTCGTGAATGTTCAAGGGCTTAAATTATATTAATAAGAAGTCTGTTCCAGAAAACATGTTCAGAAAATAAAAATATTAATAATTAAATCACACAATAATAGAATTTGGAGAGGAGTAAAACCTAAACCTGAGGAATACATGTTAAATGTATTTCTACAGAAACTTTGATGAATTTTTTCTAGGTTTCAGTCTGCACACCGCACTCTTGACCTCAACTTTGCTTTTCCTTTTGAAAAAGAGGAAGATAAAAGCCCAGAAACACCATTTCCTCATTCTGTTTTGCAAGGCCATTATCTGGACCACCTTAACTCTCTAATATTATTTACCATTTCTCCTCAGTATTAATCTATACCCCCAACTAGGCCAGTCACTTTTCTGTTCCGTAAAAAAAAAAAAAAAATAGCCATTATCATTCCAAAAGGGAGGGGCTGTGGACTTTGTCTAAGGTTAGATTAAACCACAATTGCTCCAGAGAAGATAATAAGTTGTGATTCATTTAAAGTGTCAGAAGTGTCTGTTCCGTATTGGAAAAGTAGAAGCCAGGTAGCAAGAGAAAGCTGTAGCCCTACTTGAAAGTCCCATTTCAGGGCTCTACACTAAACTAAAAGGAAAGTTAACTCTATCCCACCCCTTCAAGATGTATGTTAGTACTTGATTTGGGGGACACTGAGATATTGTGGAAACAGTTCCTTGGGGAGGAGCCCTTCATCTCCAGTAGCAGAAGCCTAGACTCAAGGTATGAAGGAACTCAGGGTGATGACAATAACAATAAGGACAAAAATTGGAATTGCTTCCCCAAGGAAACTCTGGTGGGGCAGTGGTTAAGTGCTATGGCTGCTAAGCCAAAGGTCAACAGTTTGAATCCACCAGGCACTCCTTGGAAACTCTGTGGGGCAGTTCTACGCTGCCCTAAAGGGTCGCTATGAGTCTGAATCCACTCGACGGTAAAGGGTTTGCTTCCCCCCCCCCCACCAAGAAGGCTCCACATGTCTGTATCTTCCTTCATACCACTGTAAATTATCTGGTAGAATGATACCTGCTGATTCAAACCTCCTTGTATAGACAACACCCATCCTCCACCCTCACTTCAGTGATTCAGGATCTGTATGTCTCAGTCCTCCCTTCCAGTCACTACAACAGAAAGTTGAATCCTTGGTTACCCAAAATGCAATAGTGTGTGGTAAGGAATGCCCACCACCTGTACTAAACAGGTAAAATCTATTCCCATTATACTTTTATAATGGGAGGATAGAGACCTTAAAAATAAAATCAGACTAGCATTTATGTACTTTCAAATATATAAATCCAGCAGTCTAGTATCATTTAGTGAATTGGTAAGTAGCCTTCCACACATCGAATGTCTATTAATGAATACTGACTTAAAGAAATGTATAATAATTAGTATTTATAACTGTAACTTTAGGGCTATAAGAAAAAATTATTTTATATTCTACACTCATGGGGTTCCCGTGAGTCAGAATCAACCTGATGACCACAGGATTTTTTTTTTTTTTTTAGTATGGAGTTTAAAATGAACTGCTAAAAATATTGCCTTTACAAAATTGCATGAGAGATATCTATTAATTTACACATTGTTGATTCTTAAATATATAAGTTAAAGTCGCTTGGAAAAATTTCATATGTACCCAATAGTTTATTCTATATTAATAATAAATAAATATTTTTTATTACAGACCCCAAAATTACAAATCATTCTGTCAAACCAGAAAGATTGTATTTGTAATATTGGATAGTAGTTATTGAGTTACGTGCAGATACTTTGAAAGAATCCACAGTACCCACCAAGACAAATGTAATGATAAAATATTTTGTCTTCTTGGCAGCTGGTTTGATTCATTTATAGGTAGAAACTGGATTTATAGAAAATAGCTTTGGTTGAATTGTTGTGGAGAAGTTAACCTTGGTCTGGAGCCAGGTTTCACATAATAAAGCTGTGAGAAAGAGGAAGAAGGGACCAAAGAACAAGATATTGCAATCTATTAGGGGAAGAGTGGAGTGAGTTTTCTTTAAAAAAGTGAAATAGATTTTCTCAATAAAAAACTTGACTAAAAAGAAATGAATAGTATGATATTATCATAAATTTTTGTCCTTCCTCCGCATGTATTCTTACTCCACATACCATTTGTATGTAATTTCATCCATACCCAAAACTACTATTGACTCAGACGTGCTGAAAATACCCAAGCCTCTATCTTTAACTGGTATCACTTTCCTGAAACCCAGAATCTTATATCCAAATGCTTATTAGACAGCTCCACCTAGATGTTCAGAGGAATTTTAAACTCAGCTTGCCCAAAACTCAATTAATTATACTATTCAGCCAAATTTATTCCCTCTGTAGGCGCCTCTTGGAAACTCTATGGGGCAGTTCTACTCTGTCCTATAGGGTCGCTATGAGTCGGAATCGACTCAGCGGCAGTGGGTGGGTATTTCTGATCTTAACTGAAAGCAGTAAAGACTGCCAACATCACTGGAAACATTTTCTGTGTCATCAGTGTACCGGAATCTAGATATTAGCGATGCAACCATTCTTCCCTCTGAGACTGACCTCCACGTCTGAGTCTCAGTAGCTCCCTACTCTGGGTTTGAGGTAGGTGCATCCAACTGGGCCTAGCCCACATACCCCTCAGCCTCAGCAGCTCCAAGGGAGGCCGAGAAGATGAAAAACTTTTTTAGCTTCTAAAGAGGGAGAAGGGCTTGCCTGACTCTTATGGTGGAAAACTGCCTAAGGAAAGGCAAGTGTTTCAGCTGCTGGACATCAGACATAATAAAGATTTCATATCCACTACATTGTATCCATCCAGTAATCCAAGACGAATGCCTGGAAGTTATCCTAGAATTACCTGTCTCCTATGGGATGATTTTCAGTGGAAACAAAGAAAAGTGGAATAAACGATTAATTGGCACAGTGGTTAAGAGCTATGGCTACTAACCAAGAGGTCAGCAGTTCAAATTCGCCAGCCACTCCTTGGAAACCCTATGAGGTGGCTCTACTCTGTCCTAAAAGGTCACTATGCATCCGAATCGACTCAACGGGAACGGGTTTGTTTTTTTGTTTTTGTTTTTGTTTTTTGGTTTTAAGAGAGTAAATGGAGAGAGAAATTTTAAAAGAGAGGCATATGTAGGAATCCAGTACCTGAGGCTATTAACAACTGATAAAAATCTGTTACATGAATCAGGCCCTCTAAGAATCAGGTGAACAGAATGAACCCTCAGCTCAGAAAAGTAATCAGGCTCACAAACACACATACACACACGCACACACATGAACACACTACACAGCTTTTTGTATCTGGTTTATGAATCTCTTGGAGCTTAAGAACTTACTTTGTAATGTATAGTTCAGTTTGGTTCTTTTTTTTTATTTTTTAAGAATCACAGTGCCTGGGATAGTACTAAGTTGTGTATTCTCAACAAAATTTATGACCTTGACAAGAGCTTCCAATTCCAAAGTGATTAGTTTACTTCTCATGCACAATTGAGAAATTATTTTCATAAATTAGAAGCATTAAAATAATGGCATTGTTGCTTTCCATTCATAAAAATAAAAATATCTTAAAAAGCAATGATTAGGTGTAGTGCACAAAAGATGATTTATTCTGAAAATATGAAAAGCCATGCAATTAAAGTGGAAGTGTACCTACTCCAATATTGTATAATGTATTTCTCATCTTCAGAAGCTAGAACACTCAACACAATGTTAATAGGAAGATGGTGGTGGTCAAGGACTTGAGGGACAACAGCCTTTCCTTTCCTTTGACAGATATGAAAAAGGATTTAGAACACTCACTCATTTCTTATGCATCAGACACTGGTTTTAGCACTTTATTATGGGTCAATCACTGTGTGGGGATAGAAAGATGAATGAGATAATGAGATGTATTTGCTTTCACCTTGGAGCTTACAGTCAGTCTCTTAGGGGAGGTAAGGAAAAAAAAAAAAAAAAACAGTGCCGTCGAGTTGATTCTGGCTCAAAGCGACCCTATAGATATGAAAAAATAAGTATGATTCAATAGGGTAAGTTTTTTATAAAAGAGCTATGTAGGGCCTAAATGATAGTATGAGATTTGTAGGCAAGGTGATTACCTGATTCTAAGTTTCTTTTCAATGGAGATAATACTTGAGGTGGCTAGACAAATGGAGATGGGTATACTAGGTGAGGTAACAGCATGGATAAGTCAGAGTGTGAGTGTTTGAAAAATAATGCAAAGTTCAGTATGAGAGAGAGGCGAGAAAGATGAACTAGATAATATATTTGACATCTGAATTACTAAGGGCCATTTTAGGGAGCTTTATTTTTATCTTGGAGATAACAAAGAAAAATTGAAAGTTTTTAAACAGTGATGATAGATGTGTGCTCTAGGAAAAAATAACTATGACAGTAATGTGAACGTTGGATTGAAGGAGAAGGAAGAGATTGGGTTGAAGAAAAAGCAATCAATTAAGAAGTTATCATGAATGTCTGGTTGACAGATAATGTTTGTAGGTGCCATTGAGTCAGTTAAGATTCATATTGACCCTACGTAAAACAGAACGAAATGTGGCCTACTTCTGTGCCATCTTTACACTCATTGCTATATTTGAGACCATTGTTGCAGCCTTTCTGTCAACCCACCTCCTTGAGGGTCTTCCTTTATTTTGCTCACCCTCTACTCTACCAAGCAAGATGTCCTTCTCCAGGGACTGGTGCTTCTTGATAACATGTCCAAAGTACTTGAGGCGAAGTCTCAACATCCTTCCTTCTTAGGAGCATTCTGGCTGTACTTCTTCCAGGACAGATTTGTTGATTCTTTGGGCAGTCCGTGATATATTCAATATTCTTCACCAACATCATAAGCACCTAAAATATGCAGTAAAATTGGAGTAGGAGAGAAGTAGTAAAGTCACTACAGTTAGTGTCATCCAGTGCAGCACCCAGATGGTGTCACCTCCCCATTGGCCTCCTCCCCTACCAAACCATACAGAATCCTTAGTAATGTTTATTATCAATTTAAATCATAGAATAATATGTGGTAGATATAGCTGTAAATTACTTAAGTGCAATATTTCTTAGATCATGTGAATACTAACAACAAAATTGTTTTGCAAAATCTTTCTATGTTGAATTACAGCATTATTAGTAATTGAGCTGAAGCCTTTTTGATTATTCTCCTTCTTTTCCTTTAATTACTACTTCATTCTCAAAAAAAGTTATTGATATAGGCTCACAAATACTAATTACCACAGTATTGTAGCTAAACACCAGAAAACTTGACAAAATCTGCAACTGTAAAAATACTGGAGGCAACGAAAACAACAGCACATGCAGGTAGTGTGTGAGGAAAAGTCCACATGATTTAAAGCATCATTGTAATTGGGTAATAATGACAGCTGTTACCGGAGCACGTTAGAAGGTTCAAAAAGTAAATTAGTATAGGGATTTAGCTTTATAGATATATTGATGCATGTAGGCTGGGCTTACAAAAAAAATGTTCTCCCTGTTATTAACTACAAGAATGGTTTTATAAAAACAATAAATTTCCGCTGAAACACTGCACAAAAGTTTTATAGACAGTCATTTTGGTGTCACCCCTCTGCAGTGTCTCCCACTGCAGTTCACATCCCTGCACACCCCTACTGATGTCACTGGAGAGAAGAAAAAAATTAGAGAAATATTTGTACATAATTGCTGATCAAACATGTTGTGGGCAAAAGAACTGAAGCTGAATATGAATCCCAAGTGTTTGGCTTGAATGTTTATATGAGTTAAAAAGAGGCTAAAGAATCTCAGACAAATTTATCTACCGAATTGGACACAGATGTTGGGCAGAAACTTCCAGCAACCAGCTAAATGAATTTGAATGATTATCTTATTCATGACTGATTCATTTCCTTACCTATAAAATGCAGCATTTGTGTTAGATTATTTTCAGAGCCTTTTCATCTCTAAAACTATGATTGTTATGTAATTATTTGTGGAGTTTGTATTGTTACATAACTTTATCCCCAAAAGTTAGGTTGTACGTTGGAATATTTTCTTTTGAAAAACATGATAAGACTAGCATGAGGTGGGAATATAAAGGTACTGAGAATGAAGGAAAAAGTAAAGTGATAATAGGATAAACATGAAAAGCTTAATGGAACTCATTTTGAAAAAAAAAAATTAACCTTATTTAATACAAGATGCTATTGACCATGAGGGAATATGGACTGAGGCTGGACTGTAGCACTCTTAGGTAAGCAACCAAATAAATGAATAAATCAACATTGTTGTCAGCTGCCCTTAAGTTTTTTCCAACTCATGGCAACCCTATGTACCATAGAACGAAATATTACCAGGTCCTGTGCCATCTTCACAATCGTTGCTACGTTTGGGTCCATTTTTGCAGCCACTGTGTCAATCCATATCTTTGAGGGTCTTCCTCTTTTTTGCAAAACCTCTACTTTACCAAGCATGATGTCCTTCTCAAGGCACTGGTCCCTCCTGATAACATGTCCAAAGTACGTGAGATGAAGTCTCGCCATCAGGTGTGTAAGAATTCTGGCGGTACCTCTTCCAAAACAGATTTGTTCATTCTTCTGGCAGCCCATGGTATATTCAACATTCTTTACAAACACCATAATTCAAAGGTATCAATTCTTCTTCAGTCTTCTTTAGTCATTGTCCAGCTTTCACGTGTATGTGGAAAAAAAAAAATGTGAGGTGTTTCTAAATACCATGGCTTGGGTCACTTTAGTCCTCAAAGTGACATCTTTGCTTTCTAACACTTTAAAAAGATCTCTTGCAGATTCGCCCAATGCAGTGCATCATTTGATTTCTTCACTGCTGCCTCCATAGGTGTTGATTGTGAATCCAAGTAAAATGAAATCCTTCACAACTTTAATCTTTTCTCCATTTATCATGATAGTGCTTATTGCTTCAGTTGTAAGAATTTTTGTTTTTTAATGTTGAGGTGTAATCTATATTGAAGGCTGTGGTCTTTGATCTTCATCAGTTAGTGCTTCAAGTCCTCTTTGCTTTCAGCAAGCAGGTTGTGTCATCTGCATATCACAAGCTGTTAATGAGTCTTCTTCCAATCCTGATGCAGTGTTCTTCTTCATATAGTTTAGCTTCTAGGATTATTTGCTCAGCGTACACATAGACTAAGTATGGTGAAATGATAGGTACAACACATACCTTTCCTGATTTTAAACTACACAGTAACTCCTCGTTCTGTTCGAACAATTGCCTCTTGATCTATGTACAGGTTCTGCACGAGCAAAATTAAGTATTCTGGAATTCCCATTCTTTGAAATATTATTCATAAATTGTTATGATCCACACAGTTGAATGCCTTTGCATAGTCAACAAAACACAGGTAAACATCTTTCTGGTATTCTCTGCTTTCAGCAAGGATCCGTCTGACATCAGCAATGATATCCCTCATTCCACCTCCTCTTCTGAATCCAGCTTGAATTTCTGTCAGTTCCCCATCAATGTACAGCTACAACCAGTTTTTTAATTGTCTTCAGCATAATTTTACTTGCATGTGCTGTAAGGCCACTATGAGTCAAGTTCAACTTGACACCAATGGGTGATATGAATGCTATTGTTTGATAATTTCCTCATTCCATTGGATCACCTTTCTTTGGAATGGGTGCTAATATAGATCTTTTCCGGTCAGTTGGCCATGTAGATAGATGATAGATGGATGGATGGATGGATGGATGGATGGATGGATGGGTGGGTGGGTGGGTGGGTGGGTGGATGGATGGATGGATGGATGGATGGATGGATGGATGGATCGATGGATGGATGGATGGATGGATGGATGGATGGATGGATGGATGGATGGATGGATGGATGGATGGATGGATGGATGGATGGATGGATGGATGGATGGATGGATGGATGGATGGATGGATGGATGGATGGATGGATGGATGGATGGATGGATGGATGGATGGATGGATGGATGGATGGATGGATGGATGGATGGATGGATGGATGGATGGATGGATGGATGGATGGATGGATGGATGGATGGATGGATGGATGGATGGATGGATGGATGGATGGATGGGTGGGTGGGTGGGTAGATGGATGGATGGATGGATGGATGGATAGACAGAGCGATAGAATGAGGAAACGATGGATCGATCGATCGATGGATCAATAGATCGATTGATAGATCGATGGATCGATAGATTGATAGATCATAGGTAGATCGATTGATCGATCTATAGGTAGGTAGGTAGATGGTAGGTAGGTAGGTAGGTAAGTAGGTAGGTAGGTAGGTAGATAGATTAGATAGATAGATAGATAGATAGATGATAGATAGATCAATGATAGATAGATGATAGATAGAACGATAGACAGAAAGAGGGAACGATGGATCAATAGATCGATTGATAGATCGATGGATCGATAGATCGATAGGTAGATCAATCGATAAATCGATCGATCGATAGGTAGATAGGTAGGTAGGTAGATAATAGATGATTACATAGATAGGTAGGTAGATAGATGATAGGTAGGTAGGTAGATAGGTAGATAGATGATAGATAGATGATGATAGATGATAGATAGATAGATAGATAGATAGATAGATAGATAGATAGATAGATAGATAGATAGATAGATAGATAGATAGATAGATAGATAGATAGATAGATAGATAGATAGATAGATAGATAGATAGATAGATAGATAGATAGATAGATAGATAGATAGATAGATAGATAGATAGATAGATAGATAGATAGATAGATAGATAGATAGATAGATAGATAGATAGATAGATAGATAGATAGATAGATAGATAGATAGATAGATAGATAGATAGGTAGATAGGTAGGTAGGTAGGTAGGTAGGTAGGTAGGTAGGTAGGTAGGTAGGTAGGTAGGTAGGTAGGTAGGTAGGTAGGTAGGTAGGTAGATAGGTAGGTAGATAGGTAGGTAGATAGATAGGTAGATAGATAGGTAGATAGATAGATAGATAGATAGATAGATAGATAGATAGATAGATAGATAGATAGATAGATAGATAGATAGATAGATAGATAGATAGATAGATAGATAGATAGATAGATAGATAGATAGATAGATAGATAGATAGATAGATAGATAGATAGATAGATAGATAGATAGATAGATAGATAGATAGATAGATAGATAGATAGATAGATAGATAGATAGATAGATAGATAGATAGATAGATAGATAGATAGATAGATAGATAGATAGATAGATAGATAGATAGATAGATAGATAGATAGATAGATAGATAGATAGATAGATAGATAGATAGATAGATAGATAGATAGATAGATAGATAGATAGATAGATAGATAGATAGATAGATAGATAGATAGATAGATAGATAGATAGATAGATAGATAGATAGATAGATAGATAGATAGATAGATAGATAGATAGATAGATAGATAGATAGATAGATAGATAGATAGATAGATAGATAGATAGGTAGATAGGTAGGTAGGTAGGTAGGTAGGTAGGTAGGTAGGTAGGTAGGTAGGTAGGTAGGTAGGTAGGTAGGTAGGTAGGTAGGTAGGTAGGTAGGTAGGTAGGTAGGTAGGTAGGTAGATAGGTAGGTAGATAGGTAGGTAGATAGGTAGGTAGATAGATAGGTAGATAGATAGATGATAGATAGATAGATAGATAGATAGATAGATAGATAGATAGATAGATAGATAGATAGATAGATAGATAGATAGATAGATAGATAGATAGATAGATGATAGGTAGGTAGGTAGGTGATAGGTAAATAGGTAGCTAGATAGATAGATGATAGAGAGAGAGAGATTGATAGGTAGGTAGGTAGGTAGGTAGGTAGGTAGATGATAGGTAGATAGGTAGATAGATAATAGATAGAGAGATAGACGATAGATAGATAAACATATCTAAGAGACTGATTAAAAAAATGAGCAAAGCAGAGTTTTGGCTAGGAGCTCTTAAGAATTACTATAGCAACCTGAGGTTTGATAATTAATGGCCCCAATTTCCGCTCTTGTATTCAAGTCTTTTGCTAAGCAATTTTGCAATTCCCCGCACCAGAAGTAAAGTGTACTTTCCTGTTCCTTGACTTGGTGATCAGCCACAAGGTACGCTTAAGCCAATGGGATATTAATAGTGACTTGAAAAGAACCTGAGTGATCCCGCCTACTCTGTTACATCTCTGATGTCTCCGTCAGAAGTGATTCCAGGTTAGCCTACATATTCTGCTCCTCAGTAAAACATGCTTGCAAGGAGACAAGCACAGCCAGACTCACAGCTAGAGGTGGAGCCACATAGCCGCCAGCTTGATTTTTTTCCAAGCCAGCACAAAGACTGGTGAGTGAAATGCTGTTGTTAGCCAGAGTCTTGGGTATAGTTTGTAATATAGCAGTAATGTGGTAATAGTTAACTGGTATAAAAGCAAAAATTGTGTTTTTTAGAATAGCATATAAAGTTTTATTAGGCATTGGAACAATTTGTACTATTGGTAAAGGTCTGAAAAATATAGTCATAGCTTTCTCTCTCTCCCTCTCTCTCTCTTTTTTCACACAGACACACAGACACACACACACACACACACAACCTGTTCGACTCCTAAAAACAGTGTTGTGGAGATAGGAACTAATATTTATAAAAATTTCAAAATACTTAAGTAGAGAAAACCGAATACCTTATAACACAGCTTAAAAAAGTCAACCCATTACTTTTTTTTTTTCTGTTTATTTCTTATGCAGGTGACTTTGAAATGTAGGCTTCCTTGTGTTTATTATTACCTATATCAAATGATATTACTAATTGTAATCATCGTGGCACAATGTCAATAACACAACACATTTTTGTGGAACATGAGGCTTGTTTTCATGTTTCTGGAAGTGGAAGTTCTGCTCTTGAGAACACTGATGTCGTGAGCCTGACCAGAGAGAAGCAGTAGAGTATAGCAGAGTGGTTAAGTGAACAGAGCCAGCTAATAGCCATGCTCCGCCATTTATTGGCTGTGTTACTTTAAGAACGTTATTTAATCCCTCTGTGTCTTGTTGCCACATCTGTAAATTAGACATAATAACAGCTCCTACTTGACAATATTATTGTATGTTTAAATGAAATCATGTAAGTTAAAAACTCTGACCTAGACCTAATATATTGCAAGCACACAATAGACACTAGATATTATTCTTCCTGAAATATCATTATTACAATAAATTTATGAGCTTTTCACTGAGGTCTAAGTTGTTACTTTATGATGAAATCATCTAGATTTCGATCTTTGGATGGAACTCATAAAGGTCAAAATTAACTAAAAATTTTGGTAAGTCAGGATGATGGTGTGGGGACCCAATCTATTGACTTCATAAACCACTGAACCTCACCTCCCAATTACTTCAGAGTCTATAATCACCTCCAGTGGCCACTCGAACTCTAGTGGAATATAATGAATTTTGGGTGGTGGTTCATTTCCACCCAGAAGCTCCTCAAATAAGAGGCCTGGCAATCTCCTGAAAAAATCAACCACTGAAAACCCTACGGAGCAAAGTTCTACTCAGTAACTCACTGGGTCACCATGAGTTGGAATCAACTCAACAAGTCTTTTTTTTTTTTTTTTTTACTGGTATGTGTCAAAAGGAAAGGAGTTACGTGATTAGTCAGACTTCTGAGAAATATTTGTCATATTTTTTTTACGTTAACGTTGTATTTTCATTTTAGATTGTCTTCCTATACACTGCTGAAGCAAAATTCGAGTAGTGGGCAGGGATCCTGAATCCAGTGTGTTCACTACTCCCAGTCTGTATTTTTCACTTGACAAGAGACAGGAAACGAGATAATGCTCAAATATGCAGAAGAGTCCTTGTCTCCAGGCAAGAAGGACGAGTATGACAGGCTATATATGCTATTTGTGAAGGAAAGCAAGTTACTTTTGGTGCCTCTCCGCTCTCCGTTCTGAATACTAACCCATCTAAAAGAGGAGGCATCTCAATGATTTCCATCTCTTCTATCAACGTCAAATTATGTTTAGCATTCCATACACAGCATCTTATAAACAGATCCAAACTATGTGAGTAAAGGACAACTGATTTTTGTACAAATTTTTACAGCTCTATTTAGGTAAAATTGGCATACAACAAAGTACACATATTTAAAGTGTACAGTTTAATAAGTTTTGACATATGTATACACCCACGAAAGGTGGCACAATGGTTAAAGTGCTTGGCTGCTAACCAAAATTTTAGCAGTTCAAACCCACCAGCCTCCCTTCAGGAGAAAGATATGGCAGTCTGCTCCAATAAAGATTACAGCCTTGCCTTAGAAACACCCTAGGGGCAGTTCTACTCCGTCCTATAGAGTCGCTATGAGTCAGAATTGACTACACGGCAGTGAGTTTGGTTTTTGGGTTTTTTTTTTTTCCAATACACTCATGAAACCATCACCACAATCAAGGTAACGAAATACCCTTCTGTGCCAAAAGTATCCTTGTGCCCCATTGCAATCACTTCCTCCTGCCCCTTTCAGCACACCCTCCCTGAGATAACCTCAGATCAGCTTTCTGTCACTATAGGTCAGTTGACATTTTCTGGAATTTTATATAAATGGAATCATACAGTATATATTCATTTTTGTATGACTCCTTTTATTCAGCGTAATGATTTTAAGATGCATCCATGTTGTTGTGAGATCAATAGTTCATTCCTGTTTTAATAGCTGAGTATCCATTGTAGAGAAGAACCACAGTTTATTTATTCCTTCATCCATCGATGGACATTTGATTGTTTTTAGCTCGGGACTATTACAAATAAAGCTGCCATACAAATTTATGTACAAGTCTCTGTATGTACATATGTTCCATTTCTCTTAGGAAAATACTTGTGGTTAGACTGGATGAATCATATTACAGGTGTACAGGTGGCTTTTTAAGAAACCTTCAAACTATTTCCAAAGTAGTTGCACCATTTTACATTTCCATCCACAGTATCTGAGAGTTCTAGTTCTCCCACATCCTTACTGGCACTTGAAAGGATCAGACATTTTCATTTTATTAATTCTAATAGGTATGTAGTAGTTTCTAAATTTTCATGTTTTCCTAATGACTACCGATGAAGAGCATCTTTTGTGTTTATTTGACATCTGTATGTCTTCTTTCGAGAAGTGTCTGTTCAACTTTTGCAGCCATATTTTTACTGAGTTGTGTGTTTCCTTGTTTAAGATTGAGAGTTCTTTATATACTCTGGATATGACTTGTAAATATTTTTCTCCCAGTCCCTGGCTTGTCTTTTCATTTTGTTAACACTGTCTTTTGAAGAGCAGAAGTTATTAATTTTGAGGAAGTACAATTTATCATTTTTTAATGGGTTGTGCCTTTTGTGTTGAATTGAAAATATCATTGCCTCGCCCAAGATCACAACTCATTTCTATGTTCTCTTCTAGAAGTTTTATAGTTTTAGGTTTTATATTTATGTTTATCATCCATTTTGAATTAATTTTTGTGTGTAGGGTGAGGTATGGCCAGGAGGTCATTTTTTTGCATATGGCTATCCAATTTCTCCAGCACTGCTTACTGATATGATCCTTTCGCATCTTTGCCAAAAATCAGGTATTCATACATTTGTGGGTATCTTTCTGAACTCTATTTGTCTATCTTTACATCAGTACCATACTGTATTGATTGTTATAGGCATAATAAGTCTTGAAATCAGAAAGCACTGGTCCTCCAACTTTGTTTTTTATTTTTCCAATTTGTTTTGGCTGTATTAGGTCTTTGCATTTTCATATGAGTTTTCTATTTCCAATTTCCACCACAAATATACATATATATATTGATTTTTCTTGGGATTGTGATGAATTTGGCTAGAGCTAATGTCTTAATAATATTGTGTCTTCTGGCTCATGAGAACAATCTATTTACCTACATCTTTAATTTCTCTCAGAAATGATTTGTAGTTTTCAGTCTAAAAGCCTTGTATCTTGCATATCTTTTGTCAGGTTTATTCATAAGTATTTAATATTTTATGCTATTATGAATGGTATTGCTTTTAATTTCAATCGACATTGCCAGTGTACAGAAATAACATCAGGTTTTTTTAAAAAATATTGATCCTACATTCTGAACATTTTTTAAGTGACTTATTAGTAATGAAGAACTGTTTTGTTTTATTTTTAATAGGTGACACCATCTCTTCCAGCCTTACTACAGAGTCACAAGAACCTGCAAAAACAAATAAAAAGAAGTTTTGTGTCTCTAAAATGACCATCCTAATCTCCTTTCTGGTGATTCTTATAACTAGACTGGCTGCGATTTTAGCAGGTGAGTTTCCCAATTCTTAAATACGTTCATGCTAGCTCTCCTATAGAGATATTTCATCTTTGTGAACATAGGCTATTTCACCTTTGTATGCTTACCGTAGCAGAAGTATCAGGGGGTAATTTCTAACCGTATTTAATCCTGACATTTGTACATGGAACAAGCATATGTTACTTCTGTAAATGAGAATAATATCTGTACTAAATATCACATGGCACTGTTGTGAGGATAAAAATGAGTTAATATATACAAAGTTTCCCTTCAAACTAGTATTAACCATAGTTTTTACAAGGTAAGGATCTGTGGCAAAATGTAAGTCATCATACTGCTTCCTTCATCAAGAAAGTTCTGCTTTAAAAATTTATCAGATGAACAGCACATTTGATGATATAGTTCATTTACTTTCTGCCACAAGTCCCTTATCTCACCATGGATTGGTAAAACAGAAAGAGTAGGTAGCCTGTGAACTAACTTGCTGTAAACCATACACTTTTATATAAATGTTGGTATATTTTTCTACTCTACTTCTAGTAGATGGCTATGTTGATAGAATAAAAATTAAGCTCATGATGGAAAACATTTGATCTCTCTGGTTGTGTGCCTTGCAATGACAAGGTCGTCTAAAAAGTTAAATGTTTAAAATTAATTCTATGTCTCAGAAGAGAAGATAAAAGGCCCTCCACCCCCTCAGCTCTTAATATGCTATTAAATTATTTTAGTTGGAAAAAACAGATCTTCCACTGAACACATTTCATGCCTGGATGACTGGATTGGTTACCAAAGAAAGTGCTTCTATTTTTCTGAAAATACAACAACTTGGGCATCCAGTCAGAACTTCGGTGCCTCTCATGCAGCAACTCTTGCAGTATTCAACACCATGAAAGAACTGGTAAGGTAATACTTTTGACCTGTAGTTACCATTCCAGAAGTTATAGCTGATATGGAGAGTACACCCTGGGGTTAGGAATGGTACAGAAAAGACCCACTTAGATGTGTCTCGGAAGACATGCCTGGTGAAAACACTATGGAGCCCAGTTTTACTCTGTAACACTTGGGGTCACCATGAATCGGAATCAACTCAATGACAACTAACAACCACATTAACTTGAATGCATATAACTAGTTTTTCAAAAATGAAAGAATTTTATTCCACTAAATTGAAAACTTGTAAGAAATGGATAAGTGTCTTAACTATAACGTATCAGAATGAATTATGAAGAACCTGAAAGAACCAATAACTATTCAACACATTTTATTATTAACCAAAAATTCACCCATCCTAAAAGTCACCAAACCTAGAGAGATCTACTAGCAAATTTGACCAACCCTTCACAGAACAGAAAATTTCTGATTTATAAAAACTATTGCAGAATAGAAAAAGAGGGACAGCTACTCAATGCAATTTACTACCGAAATTGTCACAGAAATAACATAACCCATGAACCAGACAAGGACAGTGTGCCCTCTCAGATCATTTCCAAAAAGGAAAGTCTGTATTTCCATAAACAGTATACTGAATAGGATGAAAGGAAAATCCTAGAGGACGAGGTATTTTGTATTCAGCCTGTACTCATTTCCACAAGTTGATTTCGACTCTTAGAGACCCTATAGGACAGAGTAGAACTGCCCCATAAAGTTTCCGAGGTTTACAGAAGCAGACTGCCACATCTTTTTCCAGCAGAGAGGCTGGTGGGTTTAAACTCTCAATTTTTTGATTAGCATGTGAATACTTTAACCACTGTACCACCAGGACTCCTTTTTTTTTTCAGTCTGTAAATATACTTTATTAAAGGATTTCCTGAAACGATATTCTGACCATTCTGAATATTGGATTGGACTGAGCAGACAATGAGGAGAGGCTTGGAAGTGAATAGATGGAACCGTATACAGTGGTTGGTAAGTCCTGGGTATATCATTTACACACCTAGAGCTAGGCTCAGAGCCCCTTCCTACCATGGAGAGATCCATACATAACCATTCTCCTAGAAGCTTCCTTTGTAGTATAGTCTGGAATGAGCTCAGAGTAGAAACTGTATTACAAAGTACTCAATACCTATAATATGCCAAACACAATGCTTCATGGTCATTCTATTGTTTGATGTCCACAAAAAAAACTGAGAAGTGGATATATTTATCTCTATTTTATACATGATAACGTTGAGGTCTAGAGATACTGAAAAACTAAAATATTTTATAATATAGATTTGAAATATGTTTGGCAATAAATCTTACACTTCTTGGCCATATGGGTAATAAGTTTTTGAGTTTATAAAGTTACCTTATAGGCCAGGGGAAGTACGTGAATTCAGTTCGCTTTATATTCTAGCCTCATGATATTGGGTTAGAGTAAGAGACTATAGCAAAGGAAACTTTTTCTCCTATCCTTCCAGTGCCTGTTCATTCTTTGGCCTGCTTTCTGTGTTTTGTTTCAGGTTTGACATAATGAGATTTGGAGAATGTGCCTGTCTACACAAAGTCGGGATTAGCAGTGCTGGTAGCCATTTGGTTAGAAGATGGATTTGCAGAAAACTAGACACAGGCCCACCAAGAAGTTAAGGCACCATAGGTAGAAGATATTTCACATAAAATGTAGTTTTTATTCCCTTGAAAGAAATATGTTAATATAAAAGTACATGAAATTCATGCTTAGAAATTTTCACTACTATTTCACTCCAAGTCCCTAACTGCATTTTTTATAAATCTATTAGGCTTTTGGCATTTGAGAAGTATGTTGTTGTTGTTGTTAGTTGGTTCCAACTCATAGTGTATACACCCCAACATATTTTAAAGTTTCCAAATCTCCTTATAGAATAAAATTTCTGATATATAATGAATTAAGCTATGAATGAAAAATTTAAATGACACGTTTAAGATAGTTAATTCTCTGAATTTAGACTAATGTCATTTAAAATTACTTATTTTTCTAAGAACTCTAACTTTCTAACATTTTTTGCACTGTCTTTTTGCTCATTTTATCAATATTGTTAATTTTCTTTTAGTTTTGCAAACTCTACATTACTTTTTGAGATTCACTAATGTATGTCATAAAATTCAAACATAAGAATAGTGTTTAAATGTGTTGATTTACTAGTTAAGTGAGTCTCTTTCACTCATCAACCTCACAAAAATTAAAAATAAACATTCCCATCAAACCATCAAATGCGGGGCTTTCAAGATTGCAAGTAAACAGTCCAAACTGGCTATGTTCTAATTGTGAATGCCAGGGATCTATTGCATAATAGACAATATGAATTGGTTACATTGGGGGAGGGGGCAGGCGGATGAGAGCGTGGTTTAAACTTTGCTGTTTAAACATCTTTCTATTTGAGGAACCAACAAGTTAGGTTGTATGTTAGAATGTCTACTTTCTCAGAGAATATCTTCTTTATGTTTGCTCGGGGTTAACAATCTCTTTTTGTAAAAATATAATCATTTTCTTATAGTTATTGTGAAGTATGTAATATACTAAAAAAAAATACATCCTATGAATTCAGAATGTATACTCATTGATAGAAATTAAAATAGTTATAATAGGAGAACAGCTATTGGAGAATGAAACTAGTAAGAATTTAGGAACATACCTTAGTGAACTCTTATTCTTATGTCTTCTGTTATATACCGTACCAAATTTTCCATCTTTCCACTCCTCCTCACCGTCATTTTTAATTTCTTTTCCTCCCTGTATTTCCATGCATTCGCTCTAAAATGCTCATTTGGTTATTTTAATCTCATCATAAATAGGGGTAATTACTGTTCACAGTCAAATAAATGCCAAGGCGGGAAGAGAATAAAAGAGAAAATTTCTTTTCTGATTAAAACTGATCACTGTATGAGGTCTTAGAAAACTAAAGACTTTGTTCTTAAGGTCTTTAAAATCATATTGTATTGTATTAGTATGTTGCCAGTGTTCTCCTGTGTCAGGAGTTAATGAACCTTTTTATTGAAAACTAGAGTACAAAAAGTAGTGACAATGGTTTTAGCATTAAATCTACAATTAGTTTAGAAAAATCAGAGGACCTGGATAGATGAATCTTCAACATTGAATTACCAAACATTGTAAAAAGAGTAAAAACAAATACCTAAACTGTATGGAAAGTTTCAGTGATAGCACAAGAAAGAAAATGTCCAGAATTTGAGATAGAGGTATTCAGCAAAATTTTCATAGAGAAATGACTTTTAAATTGATAAGAAAAGATAAGTAGGAGCTTCCTAGGAAGAAAAACCTCAGAATATTGCCAGTTGTCATGTATTGAATTGTGTCCCCAAAAAATAAGGGTTAACTTGACTAGGCCATGATTCCCAGTATTGTGTGATTGTCTTCCATTTTAAGATTGTAATTTTATGTAGAAAGGATTAGGGTGGAATTGTCACACCACCCTTTCTCAGGTCACCTTCCTGAGCCAAGGTAGAGTTTCCCTGGGGTGCATCCTGCATCACCTTTTGTCTCTCAAGAGATAACAGGAAGGGGAAGCAAGAGAGAGTTGGGGACCTCATACTACCAAGAAAGCTGCACTAGGAGCAGTGCATCCTTTGGAAGTCTGAGAAGCTTCTTGGGCAGGGTAAGATTGATGACAAAGACCTTCCTTCAGAGCCTACAAAGAGAGAAAGCTTTCCCCTGCAGCCAACGCCCTGAATTTGGACTTGTAACCTACTAGACTGTGAGAGGATAAATTTCTCTTTGTGAAATCCATCCACTTGTGGTATTTCTGTTATGGCAGCACTAGATGACTAAAAGACACCCAGTGTGTACTTTATTAAAATAATATCAAGTTTGTCTTTTGGAAAATAGTCAAACTATTAGCTGGAATAATAATAATAATAAAAAATCAGTGGGAAAATCATGGTGGCGGCTTAAAGGGAGCCTATAGAACAGTAATGAAGACCAGTAGGGAGAGCTTGTGCCCCTTAGTCAAGGAGTTCAAGCATGCTCATCTTACTGATCAACAAATCAGCACATCAATATTTTGCAGGGCAGCATTCAATAACACATTAACATAATGTCAGAGAGAAGAGAGTTGGGAGCGGTATGTTTTCTTATTTCCAGTCTTCTGTACTACTATCTTAGTTATCTAGTGCTGCTATAACAGAAGTACCACAAGTGGATAACTTCAATAAAGAGAAATTTATTTTCTCACAGCCTAGGAGGCCAGAAGTCTGAATTCAGGGTGCCAGCTCCAGGGGAAACCTTTCTCTCTCTATTGGCACTGGGGTAAGATCCTTGTCATCAATCTTTCCCTGGTATAGGAGCTTCTCAGAGCAGGGACATTTGTTCTAAAGGATGAGATCTCCTCCTGGTTCTTCATTCTTGGTGGTATGAGGTCCCTCTCCTCTCTGCTCTCTTCTTTCTTTCCCACCTCAAAATGCAACTTAATCCTATAGATTGAGTCCTGCCTCATTAACATACCTGCCATTAATCCCATCTCGTTAACATCATAGAGGTAGAATTTACAACACATAGGAAAATCACATCAGATGACAAAATGGTAGACAACCACACAATACTGGGAATCATGGTCTAGCCAAGTTGACACACATTTCTGGGGGACACAATTCCATCCGTAACAAGTACCCAATATAGGTCTCTTTTGGAAATGTATCAGAGAGGTGGAAAATAGTTCATGTATATAAAAATTTTCCAAAAATGAAAACAGTGGCTAGGAAGCAATGGGAACAGGAAGTGAGATAATAAACATAATTTCAGGGGCAAGAACTCTAATGTAAGCCACGTTCCCTTTCTTGGTGGCAGCGGCCAGGGTGGGGCGGTTAGTATGAACCTGAAACAGGAGTGTAAGTGAGAAGTCATAACTGGTCCCATCAAAGCCCTTATCTAATGAAGCAGTAATTTTTCCCCAATTTCAAACATACACAAAAATACAAACACAAACAAATTTCAAAAGAAGTCTAAAGATTAAGGATAGGAACCCTTGAAATGAAATAAATTTTAACTGTCCCATTTATTCTTAAGTATTTTTCACCAGAAGTCTTTCAAGTTTACGTTATTTAATATACTTCCCTCCCACCAACTGGGATAACTATGTAATTTTTAAAAATTGATTTGGAATACTGGGTGGTCCAAAAATAACTTTAGTTGTTGTAAACAAGACAATCTAACATATATACACATGCATATATACATATATATAGCAAACATACGTATATATGCATATATATAAAGCAAACAAAAAAGACAAAGTTTGATTCTTATTAGAATTTTTAGACATAGCTAATTAAATTCACAGTACTTTTTAGAATTCCCATATCAGAGGGTCAGAGGTAAGATATGTCTTTATGTGTACACAAATTCTAGAATTTAATGAGACATATTATTTCAAAAGTAATCTGTGAATTAAAAAAAGAAAGAAATGCATCCAAACTGTTTGATTTTTTTTAATTCTTAATTATTTAAATGTTTAAATCAAATTCAATGTTTCAAAGAGCATTGATAACTTGGCTCTGAATATTAAAGAGATATTCATATCTCTTAATCTTCCATCATTTTTTCACTCCTTTCCCTTTAGTTGTAACTTCCTCCCATATTGTTTTTTCTACATCTTTCAAATGTCCACATTAATAGTACATATTTTTCTTATTCATTGTACTTTAAACATAGTTATATGTTCTTTGTACATAATTTTTTAAACATATGTTTAAGGTTTTGTATTTCATCCCCTGAAAGCTATAATTCTTTCTGTTCATACATGTGGATTTGAAACAAATGTTTTTTTTTCTTTCTTTCTTTAATTCATGTATGATCTTTTAATTTTATTCTCAGTGGATCAAAGGACTTACAAATAAATTTACCATTGGAAAATTTACATTTAATCAACAAACATTAATCCAGCCTCTCTCTGTTTCAAATCTTGCTGGGCTAAAAAGAAACTTGTGCCTTTACTAAAAAATAAAAAATACATATGTATATACACATACATACACACACTGGTTTATTTCTCTACACGCAGATTAAGATTATCCAGATTAGACAAATCTCTGCATAACTAACTTTGGGAAAATCACAAAACATCTTATAAATGTACTCAATAATGCAACAAATTTTATTTATCCTGAATTATGCATCAGACATTATGTCTCATATGCTGATGAACATTATTGACCTTAGAGAGGTTACAGTGCATTCAGAAATACAAGTTAAACAAACAATAAGCAAAAATAATGAGCAAAATGTTAGAAATAAGTAAGAATAGGAAGTTCTGAAAATACACCATAAATTCACCTAATTTAGTCTGGAGTGGTGTCTTAGTCATCTAGTGCTGCCATAACAGAAATACCACAAGTGGATGGCTTTAACAAAGAGAAATTTATTTCCTCACAGTAAAGTAGGCTAAAAGTCCAAATTCAAGGCATCAGCTTGAAGGCTTTCTCTGTCAGCTCTGGGAGAAAGTCTTTGCCCTCAATCTTCCCGTGGTCAAGGAGCTTCTCAGGCACAGGGACCCTGGGTCCAAAGGATGTGCTCAGTTCCTGGCGCTGCTTTCTTGATGGTATGAGGTCCCCAACACTCTGCTTGCTTTCCTTTCCTTTTATTTTTTGAGAGATAAAAGGTGGTGCAGGCCACACCCCAGGGAAACTCCCTTTACTTTGGATCAGGGATGTCACCTGGGTAAAGATGGTGTTACAATCCCACCCTAATCCTCTTTAACATAAAATTACAATCACAAAATGGAAGGCAACCACAGAATACTGGGAATCATGGCCTAACCAAGTTAATACACACATTTTGGGGTTGGGGACATAATTCAATCCATGACAAGTGGAGATTGGTCATGGGAGTATTTTCCCTAAAACGGCATTTAACTGGTGACCTGAAAAACAAGTAAGAGTTATAAAGATAAGTAGGAGTGGCAGGAATGTTTGTTAAACTAAGGCAAGCAATACATAATTGTATATTATAGATTAGAGGCAAGAGAAAGTATGACATGTCTAGAAAAATGAAAAACGTTTAATGAGGCTGCATCATAAGTACAAGCATGGAGGTGGGGGGAGAAATTAAGAGGCACCAAGACAGCAAGGGTCTGGTAAGGAAGGATAAAGGGTTGAAGCATTGGGAAACTGCTGTGGAAATGACATTGTGAGTAATGATATCCAATTTGAGATTTAGAGGGTCACAATGACCAAGATATAGAAAATGGATTTGGAGGAACAAAAGTAGAGGCAGACAAAAAGACTGTTATAGCAATCCAAGGTGATAGGGTCAGTATGAAGATATGTAGATACATTCCAGAAATACTTACGAGGCAAAATTGACAGGAAATAAATGAGTGTTTGAAAATTGAGAGTGAAGAAAAGGAGTAAGTCATGGTTGATACCAAGGACTCTGGCTTGGACTAGTGTGGGCATGTTGCAGCTGTTCTCTGAGTTAATGAGGTTAATATTTAACTTGTGAAGTTTGAGGGACCTTAAGGTGTCCAAATAGACATGCCCAATGTGCAATCAGCTATAATAAGGTCTGGGCTGGAAACATGGGTTCGGAAGTTATTGATAAATTCATGGTAATTGAAGGCATGGAACAGATGAGGTCACCCAAGAATTGTGTATGAGAGAAAACCCAGGCAAAACTCTGGGGAATATCAGTGTTTGAGGGATTCAAAAAGTAAGCAGAGACTGCACCAAAGACTGAGGAGAAGTGGCTGGAAAGGCACATAGATCAAGAGAACATATTGCAGAAATGCTAAGGTAAGAGAACATTTCCAAAAGAAAGGATAGGGCAATACTAAGGAACCATGCTGACAGGTCAAGTTAAAACTCAGAAAGTCTCCACTGTATTTGGCCAGAAGGAACTCATTGGTGACTTTGCTGAGAACATTTTAGAGTTCAAGTAGAAAAAGCAGAAGCCAGATTTCAAAGGAACTTGGATTGGGAGGTAGAAAGTAAAAAAAAATAATAATAAGTATAAGCAATTTTCAATTTTTAGGAAGTTTGACTTAAAAAAATGTGTATAAGAAATTGAGTAGAAACTAGAAGCTAAATGTGGTCAATGGAAAGCCTTTGTGGGTGTGGGGGTGTGTGTGTCTCAGCTGAGGTCAAGTCGAACATTGCTAACTGCTGATAGAAGATGAAGCACAGGAAGAAACAGATTAGAGAGGAGATAATCAAGAAAGTATTATCCTTGAGAAAATAAAAAAGGATGCAATCCTGATTACAGATTTGGAGAGTTTATTCAGAAAGGATAGGGGTACCCCCTTTATTTGTAATAGAAGGAAAGGAAAACAGTAAGTAAGATGCAGGAGAAAGTGTAGACTTGGTGGTAGAAAATTCAGGAATTTATCCTCTGATGGCTTCTACTTTTTCTTAAAGTAAAAGACAAGATCCTCTGCTAATGGTTAAGAAAAGGTGTAGGTACTGAAGTATGGAGAAGAAAGAAGTGTAGATTCTGTCTGAAATAGTCACTATCAACAAGGAGAGGTAATTATGGAAGTACACTGTGAGTGACTAGGTAGAGCTAACAGCTCAGTTGAGGCTGGTTTCCTAGATTCATAGTGGCACCGGTCTGCACCATTATCATGATTATCACCATCAGTATCCACTGCAGAAACATAAAGAGAACTTATAAATAAAAATATTTATGAACTTTTTGTAATGGGAAGAATACCAGTGATCAACTCAGAGGTTATCCTCTGTGGATGAAGAAATGACTTCTTGACAAATCCAGTAAGTTGGAGTTGAACACTTTTCAGAAAAAAAAAAATGCCCTTCTTTGTTATGCGAGTGCAAGCGTTCTCTTCACCCTGGCCTGTGACTTGAAATCTGTAAAGAAGACAACATGTTAATAAATTTCATAAAAGCATAGGACTCTTTCCCAGATTCTCTGCCAAAAATACAACAGTATATATTTTGTGGATCTTCTCTCTTCTTGGGAAGGGTATACCCTCCAAGCCAGAGACCTAAGACTTTGTAATACTGGAACAAAAAATCTACATTAAAAAATGGTGTCTTCCTTAAATTGAAGAAATTACTTTAAATGGCTCCTTAACCAAAAGTAGTCATTAATACCTTGAAATAGTGCCTTGACATTAATAAGAACATGAATATGTGACAGTGGTTTCCAAATTCCACATGATTGTATGAAAAATAAAAATCTCAAAAAACAATTCAGCCATTTTAGGGGAAAAATTTATATTGTAACTTTAAATATTCCTGATTCAAGCTTTTTGAGTATCTGCAGCAATTGCATGATACTAAGTTTTAAGCAGACAGTATCAGTATTCATCATTTTAAAATCTAGGAAAATTGATGCACTCAAAAATATATGGTTTTCAAAAAATAGTAAACAAAATTTCTCTAAGAAGTAAATCAAAGTATTAACATTTACTTCTCCCAGACCCAAATCTCAAATGTCACACAGTTTAAGAAACTTCCTTCGCAGTTTTTCTGTGTTAAACCCCCTTGATTCTACAAAGGTTTCAAAGAAAGGATACATCTGCTAAGATGGTAACAGTAACTCCCAGACAGGGCTGAAGTGGGGAAGTTAATGTCAGAGTGAGAATGAGGGGTAGAAGAGAAGACTTCTCTTTTTTCAACTTACAGGGACACCATAATAAGAGTTTCTGTGGGTGCGTGTATATGTGGGTGTACCCAAAACCCTCATTCTCAACACAGAAAGGAGGAAACTTCCTTCTAATTCTATTTTTCCATGCTGTTTAAAACAAATTTTCCTAACTTAGACAAATAAGCCACAAAGCAATTATACCATCTCAAATATAAATAGATAGATAGATGATAGAGAGAGAGATGATAGATGATAGATGATAGATGATAGATAGATAGATAGATAGATAGATAGATAGATAGATAGATAGATAGATAGATAGATAGATAGATAGATAGATAGATAGATAGATAGATAGATAGATAGATAGATAGATAGATAGATAGATAGATAGATAGATAGATAGATAGATAGATAGATAGATAGATAGATAGATAGATAGATAGATAGATAGATAGATAGATAGATAGATAGATAGATAGATAGATAGATAGATAGATAGATAGATAGATAGATAGATAGATAGATAGAGGGATAAACAGTTCAGTAAATTAATCATTCTAAGCAAGTTTGTGTGTGGGTTGTCAGAAGGCCACTTAACAATATGATAAAGGAGTTCTATTAGAAATAAAACTAAAATTTTAGAATTAATTTTAGTATATGTGATGTATAAAGACATCATGGGTGGGTGTAGAGTACAGATTTTAAAGAGAGATATATTCTACGTAGTCTCAGGATAGAATGTTCATCTTGGTCCCTGGGTAGCACAAACAGTTTGACTACTAACCCAAAAGTTGGCAGTTCAAACCCATGCAGCACTAATGAAAGGAAAGACCTGATGGCAATCTGTTTCCATAAAGAATACAGCCATAAAAACCCTATGGAGTAGTTCTACTCTCTAATACATGGTGTCACCATGAGTTGGAATCAACTTGACTGCAGCGGGTTTAGAATATTCACTTCTTGAGCGGCTTTCTGTTTCGGGGCATTTTTTACTATCCTTCAGCAAGCCTATGGGCCCACTGCTATCATTCAGGACACATAACCTTCCTAGTCATCTCAATTTCACATCTCTTTTCGAGACAACTCAACATTCTAATTTTTCAGGAAGTCCGATTAACTTTGGATGACAGCAGAAACCTTGATCTGAGAGGAGAAGGACTCCCTCTGAAGTCCCTGAACTTTCTGCCTATGTTTTGGGGAATTTATGCATGACTTCAGCCCTCTCTACCCATGGATTTTAACCAGAAAGGTAGATACAGATATCGTTTATTAGGGAGACAGAAATTAAAAACAGTAAAAATTGGCCATTGTATTATTTGTAACTTCTCCTTTAATATTTTCCAGTCATTGAAGCCCTTCTACTAATCAAAATAAGGATTATTCTACAAACCTTCGAGAACACTGCATAAGAATCCAGATTTAAAGAATTTTATATTGGCCACAATTTTCCATTTATATCCCTGGCATTATAGGGAAACTAAATGAAAACCCAAATATAAAAAGAAATTAGCTCAGGAGTCTCTGTTTCTCTAAGGCAAATTCCTGATCATTCTTGCATTACCAAAGATGAAAGATTTTCACCTAAGGAACCAATTGGCTACCTGGAGTTTCAGGTAGTCCCAAGTGTTATTCAAACCCCAAACACTCACAACTGTAGATTTAATGGATTGCCATCTAGCCAGGTCCATGTCTTTGGTGGGTATGCAATGTTCAATCCAATCCAAAAGTAAATTCCATCTTGTCTATTACTCTGTATGAAATCCTGTGAAAGGGGATCCAGAGGACATTAACTGGGTTAAACCTATTAAAATATCCTCTTCTGATTTTAGTACAGATTTTAAAAGATCTTGATTCTTATCTTCCTAGTCAGGAAGAGCTTAAGACTGAAGAGGTTTTCTGCGTATTCAGGGCAGGAAATCAAAGTAGGAAGGTTTTCTAAGTACGTGACTCTTACATACATTATGTGAAGACAGGAGCTGATTAATGGAAATCATGGGCTGGTGATATAAACAGCAACGGAGGAAGGAGTGCAAGGGGAATGTGAAGCAAAAACTGAAAGTGAGTAAGCCTGTCCAAGGGAGCAACAATTATCCATGAATTGTTTCTCTCTAGCAATATGCAGCCCTGAAGAAAACTGCTGCCTACAGTGAAGCTACACCGAAACCAAAGTGTCTCGTCTTCCCTACCCAAGTCACTAGGGGTGTTGCCAGAAATTAGTAATACTTTGGATGGGTACCTCAAAAAGCTCCTATCATTCTCTCCAAGAGATTACATGAAAGGATGGCAGGCAGTGATGTTAGTGACCCCAATTTTGCCATTTACTTGTAGAATGAAATAGGCAAGGTATGCAACCTGTCAAGGTCTGCAGATTCCTCGTCTGGAAACGGTGCAATGATTAAGGGCTCAGGCTACCAACCAAATGATCAGCAGTTCACATCCACCAGCGGCACCTTGGAAACACTACGGGGCAGTTCTGCTCTGTCCTATAGGGTCGTTATGAGTCGGAATAGACTTGACGGCAATGGGCTTGGTTTGGTTTACCTACCTCATAAGGTTATCGTGAGCACTAAAGTATACAATAACATTTGTAAAATGCCTAGCACAGTGTTTGGCATATGGTAGGAATTCAATAAATGGTTGTAATTATCAGCGCTATAATTCTTTTATAATAAAATATAACTTTTTTATATTGAAAGGGGTAATTTTCAAGACAAATGAGATCTCACCAGTTCAGCCTTGTCTTGGATCATCAAGAGATGTGATTTCTTTACTAAACAGGATTCTTGGCTATTGATCCATGATTCAAAGTTTTTGAAAAATTTATAGCATTTGCCATTTTTCTGTAGCCAGTCATTGGGACATATGTTTAGCTTAGGGTTTACTGAAATGGAAAAATAGGAATGAGAAAAATGTTTCAATATAAAAAATAAGTCTTACAGCTAATTTTGTAAACGATTTCCTTAAAAGTAAATTTGCCCCACTTTTAAGAAATGAGCTCCCCCTCCACTGAGGAATAATTTTTAGAAGTGATAAATGCCAAAACTACTCATGGTTATTATTTATTGAGTACTTTGTGTAATCATTTCCTGAATTCTTTATGCACATAAATACATTAAATGTTTTTCCACACAGGAAACTTACAAGATATATAAAATTATTAACTTCATTTCCCTGATTTTGTAAATAAAGATATTGATGTTAATGTTAAATAAAGCTAAGTATAAATAAGGAAACTAAAGTAAAGGTTAGTTAGCTTACTCAGGGTTGTATAACTAATAAGTGGTAAAAATAAATAAATAAATAAGTGGTGGGGCATAAAAAAGCCTAAAATAATAATAACATTAATTAATACATTTAGGTTGACTATATAAGAGAGAAAAAGTGGTGGGCTTTTAAAGAACTAAAACAGTAAATTCTCAGCAATCTCAGAAATCTGGCTCCTGTTGTGGTTGTCAGATGCTCTTTGTCAGGATGTAGGGCTTAAGGCACTAAGCTAGTAACCAAATGATTGAAGGTGCAAGTCTACCCAGAGGCACCTCAGAAGGAAAGCATGGCAATCTACTTCCAAAAACTCAGCCACTGAAAACCGTCTGGATTACAGTTCTACTCGTGGAGTCACCAGGTATCAGAATCGACACCACAGCAATTGTTTGTTTGTTAGGAGCAACCACAGGATGAACTGAAATAACTAGCTTATTGGTTGTCTTTGTTTTGTTTTTGATTTTGCAATGACCAGAGGGTGAAGTTTGAGTGTGACAATTTTAGCGCTCAAAATCCACCTAAACAGAGGAGTCTGTTTTTAATAAATACAATAAATGGAAGTTTCTTCTTTACAGCAGGGAACCGCCTCAAAAAATTCTAAGAGGAATCATCAGGTAGGTTTTGAACAGTTTAAAGATCTAAGGAAGTAAGGGCTATCTTTGAAAACAGAGACTAAAAGACACCAGGAGAAAAACCACTGAGGAAAAAACATGCTTTTCAAAGTCACTTTACCCTGGTGGTATAGTGGTTGAGAGCTACAGCTGTTAACCAAAAGGTCGGCAGTTTGAATCCACCAGGTGCTCCTTGGAAACTGTATGGTGCAGTTCTACTCTGTCCTATAGGGTCATCTATGAGTTGGAATCGACTCCGATGGCAAGAGGTTTACACTGTAGAAGGTATTTTTTTCCTGTACTTTATAAATAACTTTTTTAAACTAATTATTCACTGTGATCCCAATATCTATGGCCTCAATGACCATCAGACTTTTCTCTACAAAAAAGAAAAACTTAAAATATGTACTAAAAGAAACCTATGTTCAGAAACGGCTACAAAAACACTTTGGCTGAACTAATAATTTTTTATAACTAAGTAGTGGGTACTCAAGTATTATATTCTTTTTAAATTTTTGTACATACAAATATTGCATAATATTTTTTTAAATCATCAGAGAATTTGATAAAAGTTAGTTGATATCTTTATATTAAACAAAATGTACGTGAAAATGTAAACTATAAAACACTGTATTCAAAAGTTAGTTATTAACGTTAAAGCCTAGGAGAATCTTTGAGTGTATGAGGAAGCATAATATCTGAGGAAATACAACAGAAAACGTTTCACTTTTGAATTAGCAAAATACCTGATTCTCCGAAAACCTCTTCCTGGGGCATTTTATTTTTAAAGTAAAGACAATTAGTGTGGGCATCGAAGTAGTGTGTTAATGAACTGTGTTTTAATTGCCTTGGCGAGAAAAAATGCTCAATACACCTCAGGCCACAGATGCGGTCAAATTTTTGTAAGAGCAACCGTATTCTTTGGGTTTGCTGAAATTTGGTATCATAAGTTATCGACAGAATTAAACGACTTTAAGGCTCGCATGCTTATCCAGAAGTTTACCTTGATATGCCATTTGCTGTGGTACCATCTGACCTCTAAAATAGGGCAAGAATTATTTACTTCACAATTTCCTCATTTGCCTGAAAGTCACATACCACAGCAATAAAGAAACTCAGGCCTTTATCCAAACTCATTGCTGTAGAGTTGATTCTGACTCATAGCGACTCTGTTGGACAGAGTAGATATGCCACCATAAAGTTTCCAAGGCTGTAATCTTTACGGAAGCAGACTGCCACATGTTTCTCCCACAGAACAGCTGGTGGCTTCCAACCGCTGACTTTTGGTTAGCAGCCAAGCCACCAGGGCTCCTTAGGCCTTTATCAGTGCAGTAAAATGAAAAGAAATTATTGCATCGAAAAATGCACTTATTTAGAGTATTGGAGACCATTGTTGATATGCCAAGGATATAATAGAAATATTCAACAAATACTTCTTGAGTGCCACAGTGCTGTGACCAACATTGAAGGAAGGCCTCCAAGTGTTTAGATAAGCCCAGAAAAATACATACACAGAGAATAACATAGTAATGTTCTCAGTGGGGGAAATACTGACCTATTCAAGACTTGTTTAAGAGACGTGATATGAAGAATAAAGCCTTAAGCCGACAGTTCACTTTTTCCTATGATCAGGGCAAGTTATGCACTTTTTTCTATACCCCTGTTCCCTGTCTGGATCACCCTCTTTCTGCTTTACAGGAATGGTATAAAAATTAATGTGGATTTTTTAATTTAATTATTAAAAATTTAACGTGGAAATATATTTTATATAATTATATTGTTTGTAAATTATTAAACCCATCATACATCTATGTATATTAGTTGTGGTTTGCATATATTTTAGTATATAGACTACCTTATAAACATCAATCCTAAATAGAACACATTTATTAATTATCCAAACAACATACAGACCAGAAATACTATATTTTAATATAATTCATAGTATTTACATTGTACAAATTATCATTGTCGATAGATTTCATACGTAGATGATAGACGTAACTTAAGAAAGGATGAGTCTGCTTATTGTACAATGAGTACTTATGAGTAAATAAAAAATAAACACCATCATATAACAAAATGGAGCAAGTATGATGGTGAGACAGTGTTCAGAAGAAGAAATACAAATATTCAATAAATAAATGGTTTTATATTTAATCTCCCTAGTAATACAATATACCAATGATATATCTAATATGTAATTTTTACCATGTTATATTAGCAAATATTTAAAAAGTATAATTCCGCTGTGGGGAAAAAAGAACATCTACATACAGCTATGTGGTAGAACAGTTTGATAACATGAATCAAAATTTAAAACATTCAAAACTTTTGGCAGCAATCCAACGTTAAGGAATCATAGAACATTGTCAAAAATTCATGCCAAGTAAATTTATCAGAATTATTTTGATATCAGTCCAAACTCGATGTCATCGAGTCAATTCCAACTCATAGCGACCCCATAGGACAGAGTAGAACCACCCCACAGGGTTGCTAAGGAGAGGTTGATGGAGTCGAGCTGCTGACCTTTCACTTAGCTGCTGGACTTTTCACTACTGTACCACCAGGGCTCCATTTTGATACATAAAGGCAAAAAAAATTAAAATAATTAATTTTCATATAAATTGGGAATTAAATTATGGTATAGTCATTCAATGAAATCATGTGTTTCCATTTCAAAAGAGGATGCAGATCAATTTTAACTTAAAGAGGCCTTCGACACTTTGCTACGTGGAAAAAAAAGGGTGTGTAGTCTGAAATATACATATACATAAATATATATATGTGTATTTCAGACTACACATGAATATGTACATCTAATTGCACTTACCTATCCTTTGAACCCTTCCAATTCTCAAATATGCATGCATGCTGGAAGCGTTCAGAAGATAGGGAAATGCAATGAGATGTAAATATTCAAAAGAGCAGGATCAGCATGAATAAACACTCAAAGCTGAGCGAATGTGCTCCATTTTATTAACTATAAAGATGAGTTTAACTGAAGAATACAATACAAAGGAGAGAGCTGAGTTAGGAAAAATGAGGCTGCTATTGCAGGAAATTAAAGTTCAAAGGGTCTTGTAGATCATGTAAGAGAACATAGATTATTCTAAGGACCACGGAAGGTCATTGAAGAGTTATAAGCAAGGGGGTGCTCTGGCCACTGATTTGCGTTTTGGAGTCTACTGGCCTCAATGTGCAGAATGAATTGGACGAGCTTCATGCAGCCTGACTAAATTAGTAATTAGTGATTTCTTTCATCTTGACTCACGTTGATCTTCAAATGCCTTACAATTCAATCTTTCGGCAACATTGTTATTTTTTAGAAATGATTTAAACGTTTTAGTCGCATTTTATAATAATAACTACAAAAACAGCAATCACTGTAGCATACAAAGTGACATCTATGCAGATAAAAATGGGTACAGCATTGGGTGGTAGGGTAAAAGGCAATCATATGAACAAAACCAATCTAGGCCAACGCATCTCACAGTCCACCAAATCTTCTCCAACAGCAGAAGAGAATAAACTTATTTCCCAGGCACAATTTCCTGAAAAATCTGTTTCATTTTAAGTATTCATGTGAAAATTACATTCTAATCCTTTATACATTTGTGGGTTTGGTATAATATGTCCTATCTAAATTACTTTTCATTCAAAAAAATTGATATTTCGGGAATATGGAATCAAGTAACTATTAACGCATCATCCTATACCCACACTCCATCCCCTATACTTCTTTTACTTTTAGAAATACTGAAGTTCCAAAGCAAGAAGCTACCCTAGGCTCCTGCCAGAAAACAGTTTTATCAGATGACGCTGCACAGGGCAGAGCCATTTGAATCTGTTGACTGTCTCACACATTGACCATGAGATTCCTGCGGGCAGGGAATTTTTCTTAAATTCTGTGTCATCTCACCCATGACCTAAGCACTTAGGACATTCCTAATATATTAAGTTAATAAATTTGGAATTTCAAAAATGAGAAGAGCTTTTCAGGTATTTTTGTGGTTACCTAGCAAGGAAATTACAAATCTTGAAATAGTGGCAAGTTGGCTATTGGAGACAGCTGTATTTAAGAAGAGTTTTAGCAAGGAGTCCTTCAGTGGTGCAGATGAATAACACATTTCACTGCTAATGGAAATTTGGAGGTTCCAGTCCTGCCAGAAGTAACTTGGAAGAAAGACCTGGTGACTTACTTCTGAAAAATAAGCCATTAAAAATCCTACGGAGCACAGTTCTACCCTAGTACACTTAGGGACACCATGAGTCAACTAGATGACAACTAGCAACCACTAAGGGTGCCAAACACAGTCTAAGCAGATTTAAACAGATTAAAAGAACCCAGAATTATAGGTAAGAATTGAAATAAAATCTCCTGCAAAATGTAATAATATAAAACCATACCTGTGGAGTTTGTATTGTCCTGGTATTTCCTGGGAGGAATATGTGTACAATTGCGGTATTTGCTTCCATGTTCAATACCAAACACTTCCTCATTGCAGTTATCACTGAAAGAATATCTTCTCAGATGGCTTACTAAGAAAAAAATGAAGAAAAGTAGTAACGCTAATTATGTTGTTACTAATACCAGTTTGTACCTTTTAAAAGATTTAGCCATTCATTCAATTGACAACACAAGAGAATACATAAACTACTGGTCAAGTAGAAGGTTGTACACAGCATTTCACCTCTCTAATTTGACAAAGGACAAATAAACATAGAGACCCAGGAGATTTCCTCTTGAGAAAAAGTAAGTCAAAATGAACAATATAAACAAAGTAAATAAAATTAAAATGCATTTTAATTTTCATGTGTTTAGCCTGGCAGATTAGAATTCTGTGATCTTAACTATTAGCTTCTCTGCTTCTCAGTTCCCACATATACAAAAGGCAGAAATGCCTAACAAATGTACAAGATTGTTGTACGACTTAAATATATATAAACTGTTTATCACACTTCCTAACATAAAATAGAAAAATAGAAACAATAACAAATATAATTCTCCATAACTTATAAAGAAAGAGAATTCATTTTAGGAATAAATATTAAATTTAATTTGGACTTGTATTTTCCAGCAGCAGATACATTATGTAAAACTTTAAAATATCAACTACCAGGTACTTCTAATGATCAAAAGTTGTATTAAAATGATCGAATCAACTTTCTTGAAACTAAATGCTTTCACAAAAATATGAAACTTTTAGGTTATAAAGTTGTGACTGCCAAACCCACACTATTTACCAGTTAGTGAAAATTATGAATAGAATAGACCTTAAAAATTAACAAGCCTCTTGCCTCCTGTGTGCAAGGAAAAACTACTAATTCTTAATGTAATCATTGACTGAATCTTTTAATGTTAAACAATTGAAATAATAATGAAAAAAAATCAGAGTGAAAAAGAAATTTAAAGAAGTTAAAGAAATAAAAGTAAACACCAAAAGAAATATGTTAATCTCTATATACGAACATTTGCTTTGAATTTAATCACCCCAAATCATTAATCCTGTCACTGTGGCCACGAGTATAACTAGAGCAGCTCTGGTCAGTTTCAGAGTAGTCTGGTGCCACTTTGGACACTCAGGGTAATCTGCAAGGATTAATTTGTCTCTCTTGAAACCTTGAGATGTTTAAAATAAACTTGAAAATGCACTATAAACCAAAATGGAAAATTCTGAGGGTACACGCTGTCTTTTTTTCCACACTGACTCAAACTGGGAGGAAGGAATCCACAATCTCTATTTAAATTACCTTGTGATGTGCGCGTGTTATTTTTTAAAAATTGGATCTATTGATTCTGAATAACCAAAAAGCCAAACTTGGGGCCGTCGAGTCAATTGCAACTCCTAACGACCTTGTAGGACAAAGTAGAACCGCCCCATAGAGTTTCCAAGCAGCAGCTGGTGAATGTGAACTGCCAACCTTTTGGTTTGCAGCGGTAGCTCTTCCGATGTGCCACCAGGACTCCACTGATTCTAAGAGGTCAATATGCTTCATTTACTATTTATTAAATAATTCTTCTTTATGTTAACATCTTTGTTACAAATCTACAATTCATACAAGTGACTGCATGGATATTAGTTGATCATACTGGTTAGTTAAAACCTTACATTCGCTTACGTATTAACTGAATTATATGAGTAATACACAATGGAATTGAACCCTAGAAAGGAAAAATATAACTAGTACCAAAATAAGTGAATGAAAGTAAAAATGAGTGTCTAGAGTAGATAGATAAGCAAGACTGACTCTTGTAACCATCTTCTCAAATGTTATTTGAAATGAAAGTATATTTATATAGATTCCTGAAACAAAACACAGATGCTAATCTTTATGCATGTTCCTTTAATAAAACAAGTACTACAACACTTTTGTAATCTTCAACTGGAGTCAAGTCAAATTAGCTCCATTACATTTAATTTAACAATATTTATAAACATAGTACTATGTGCCAAGAATAGGCCTGGGTATAAAAGGCTTACAGAGATGAGTGCACAGTCTAGTATGTACCATCTACGTAAATATGTTCTTTCAAAAAATGTAACAACCTTTATGAATAAACTCTGGTTCAACCAACATTACTTATAAATTCTTACTGAAAAGCTAGGACTAAAAATCCTTACAGAAAATTTTAGGCAGCTAACCTGCAGCCTTAACTGGGGGATTTGTGGATCCCGACCTTTGCATGTCCACTTGTGCTGGCAGCGATAAGGGTGTTTCCTGGGCTTCTGCATCATCAGTTGCTCTGTGTTTTGCATCTGTCCAACCATCCCATAAACAAAATAAACCATCACTGAATGAGATGGAAAGAGAGACATCACAAGGCAAAAAGCAAAGTTAGTGTCTACAAACTGGGGTGTTGAATCAAAGCCTATAGCTGTAGAACCACAGAGGATATGGTTGAAGAAGTGAACTTAATTTTTTTTTAAGAAATCCTTTCTTTTAGAATACTTTTAAATTTGCAGAAATACTGTGAAAATAGTACAGAGTTCCCATATACCACACACCCGGTTTCCCTTATTAACATCTCACATTAGTATAGCATATTTTCCAAAATAAATGAAATAATATTCATACATTATTATTTTAAAAAGTCTGTATTTTATTCATATGTCCTTAGTTGTTACCTAATAACAGCTTTCTATTCAAGGATCCCATCTCAGAAAACCATAATATGTTTAGTCTTGCTGTCTCCAATACTCTTGGCTGTGACAGTTTCTCAAACTTTCCTTTGCTTTGTTTACCTTGGCAGTTTTCAGGAGTATTACTCAGGTATTTTGTAGACTGTTCCTGACCTGGGATATTCTACTGTTTTTCTCATGATTATATTTGAGTTATGGGTTTTTGGGAGAATACCAGAAAGATAAAGTTCCATTCTTATCACATCATTATCAAGGGTGCCTACTACTAACATGATTTATCATTATTGAAGTTAACCTTGATCCCTTGGCTGAGATAGTGTTTGTCAGGCTTATCTACTGTAAAATTTTTCCCCCTCTTCCATAATGTACTCTTTTAAAGGAAGTCAATATGTACAGCCAAAATTTAAGAAGTGAGGTATTATATTCCACCTCCTTGAGGGCAGAGTAACTCTGCACAGATTTGTCTACTGTCCCATTTATTTATTCAATTATTTATATCAGTACAAAAACCAGAAAAAAAAAACAAGCATATGGAAATTTATTTTATACTTCAGATTATAACACAATACTGTGGTTGTTATTGTTAGCTGCCATCAAGTTGCATGGCAACCCCATACACAAGAAGATCAGACCATTGTGATGCACAGGGTTTTCACTGGTTGATTTTTCAGAAGTAGGTTACCAGGCCTTTCTTGCTAGCCCATCTTTGTCTGGAAGCTCTGCTAAGACTTTTTCAGTTTCAGAGCAACATTTAAACATCCCCTGGCAAATGGATGTTGGTTGGGCTTGAGGTGCATTGACCAGAATTGAACCCAGGTCTCCCACATGGAAGGGGAAAATTCTACCACTGAACCATGTCCCATAATCCAGTGCTACTGTATATAATTGGTTGCTTAAATTGTTCCAATTTTGGCCATTGGGAGCTCTTTCAGTTGACTCCTGTACCTCTTTGACATCTACCCTGTACAGTGTATTTTCTTTTTGTTCATTTATTTGTTTGCTTGTCTTTGTTTTGTTTTGTTAGCATTTCCTTACTTTTTTGCATAAAAATATGCCCCAGGCTCTTATTATGTATTTGCTACCACAGTCCCTAAATCAGCCATTTCTCCAAAGAGCCCTGGTTCATTGTGGAGAAAGGTACTTGAAACCAAGATCTTGGAGCTAAGTGTGAGCATTGCTACATGGGTGTCTTTGCTTCTAGGCTTTCTCAAATGACAGAGTAAGGAAATATATGTGTGTATTTTTTTTATACTAACCCATGCATAATACACACATATTTATAAATATTTCTGTATTTAATCGCTTGTATAGATTTTATAGATATTAAGCTAAACATGGATTTATACTAATGTCTCCAACTCTAATGCATTACTACCTGGATCTTTCTAGTCTCTTCTCTTGCGTGTCTTTAACCTCTTACTGCAACAGTTAGAAAGGTGGCTGGTATCATTCACTATCCATTTACTTCATTGTTTAATTCCAGTACACATTTATAGTGGTTTCATAATTATATAACCCATTCTATGTGGGAAACTACTTTATCTACTAGAGTGCAGTGTTTATGTAAAGTCCATCTAGTGTTTAGTCTTACAGGTTCCATTTTCAAAGTTGCTTATGTCAGGAAGTGTTTCCTCAACCCCTTCAAATGAGGTCATGTCATACATTTGTAACACGGTTAGATCATTTTGCCACATTCTGCATTCCATCCTGGGATTCCCTAGCCTCCAAAATGATTGTTTTTAATTTGTATACATTAAAGCTCACTCTTTCTGTCTTAAAGTTTTATGGATTTTGACAACGACATAATGTCGCGTATCCATCATTACGGTGTCATGCAAGACATTTTCACAACTCTAAAAGATGCCCTGTGCTTCACCTATTCAACCCTATCCCACATCCAAACCCTGGAAACCACTGATGTGCTTGCCACGTCTATAGTCTTGCCTTATCCAGAAAGTCATGTTAATGGAATCATATAGAGCCTTCTCAGACTGGCTTCTTTCACTTAGCAGGATCCATGTGAGATTTCTCCGTACCCTTGGCTTGATCACTTTTTTTTTTTTTTAAATCACTGAATGCTATTACATTGTATGGCTGTACCAGAGTTATCCATTTGCCTATTAAAGGACTTTTTGATTGCTTCCAGTTTTGTAAAATTATGAATAAAACTACTATAAAGATTCAGGCGCAGGTTTCTTTGCATGTATATGTTTTCCATTCAGTTGGGTAAATCCCTAGGAGTGTGATTCCTGAATCACATGATAGACTATGTTTAGCTTTGTAAGAACTGCAAAACTGTCTTCCAAAGTGGTTATATCATTTTGCATTCCTGCCAGCAATGTTCCTATTGCTCCCTATCCTTACCAGAAATTGGTATTGTCAGTTTGGGGGGGTTTGGCATTATACTGTGTATCTACTGTTATCTCATTGTTGTTTTAATCCGTGTTTCTTTAATGGCATATCATGTTGAACATCTTTTAATATGGCAATTTTCTATCTGTATATCTTCTTTGGTGAGGTGTCTATTCAGATCTTTTGCCTACTATTTTATTGGGTTGTGTTTTCATTGTTGTGTTTTAAGAGTTCTTGTATATTTTGGCTAAAAACAAGCCTTTAATCAGATATGTGTTTCATAAATCTTTTTTCCAGTTTGTGGTTTGTCTTATCATTTTCTTAAAAGTGTCTTTCACAGAAAAAGAGTTTTTAATTTAAATAAGTCCAACCAATCTTTTTTTGTTTGCTTTTCTTTCATGGGTCATGCTTTTGGTGATTTATCTAAAAACTATCACTGAATCAAGGTTATGTACAGTTTATTCTATGTTTTCTTCTAGACGTTTGTTACCTTTGAGTTAACATTTAGGTCTATGATCCTTTTAAGTTTTGTGAAAGTTTTAAGATCTGGTGGGTCTACCATCTTTTTTTTTTTTTTTTTTTTTGCATATGAACATCTAATTCTTCCAGCACCATTTCTTTAACAATAATATCCTTTCTCTATTAAATTGCCTTTGTCAAAAATCAGTTGGCTGTAATAACATGGGTCTATTTCTGGGACTTCTGTTCTGCTCCACTGACCTATGTGTCTGTTGTTTTACCAATACTAAACCGTCTTGATTGTAAGTCCTGAAATTAGGAAGTGTGAGTCCTTCAACTTTGTTCTTCAACATTTTGTTGACCATTTTTTTGCCTTTCCATATAGACTTAGAATCACTTTGTCATACCTATGAAATAGCTTGGTGGGATTTGTTTGAATCTATAAATAAAGTTGTTTTCCAAAGTGGTTATACTATTTTCCATTCCCATCAACAGCATGTGAAAGTCCCGATAGCTACACATTCTTGTCAACACTTAGTGTGATCAGTCTTTTTAAGTTCAAGCATTCTAATACTTGTGTGCTAGCATCTCATTTTGGTTGTAATTTTCATCCCCCAAATAACCAATGATAACAAGCATCTTTTCATGTGCTTATTTGCCTTTCATACATCTGCTTGGTGAAGTGTCTATTCAAATATTCTGACTTTTTGAGTTGTTTTCTTGTTATTGATTGCAAATTTGTGTATGTTGCACTTTCATTCATTCCAAATACTTTGTATATTTTTTTGTTTTTGCTTTCTTCTTTGACCCATGAAGTATTTAGAAGTGTGTTATTTAGTTTCCAAATACTTGATAATTTCATAGGTAGATTTCAGTTATTGATTTCTAGTTTATTTCCATTGTGATCAAACAATACTTTTTATTACTTGAATAGTTTTACATCTATTAAGACTTCTCCTGCCTTATGGCCCAGAGTATAATCTATCTTGGTAAGTGTTCTGTGTGCATTTGAGAGGAATGTGAATTCTGCAGATGTTGGGTGAAGTATTTCATAAATGCCAGTTAGTACAAACCACAGATTGGGAAAAAATATTTGCAAATTTTATTCTTAGTGGGAGGCTTATATTCAGATTATATAAAAAACATTTACAACTCAACAAAAAGATAATAAGAAGACAAGGAACATAATTAAATAAATGATAAAGTGTGCAATTAGATATTTCACCAAAAAACATATATAAATGAGTAATAAGCACATGAAGAGATGCATCAGGGATATTATTAATAAATATGAATATTAAAAGCAGCTCTCTGCTTTCCAGTACTCTGCCCTGTCAACTCTACCACACTTGGCTTACCCATTCTCTAGATTAAGTCTTCTCAACCCCTGGAGACTGCTGAGATGGGTTCTGTATGGGCTTCCAAACCCCGTACTATAACCTGGAAACTTTTTCAAGTCAGTAAGTTGGTGATCACTAGTAAGGAACACTTTATTTTTATCTCAGAGTCTCAGAGATCATTATCATTCACTGCCTGAGGTCCAGTATTCTTGAAAGCTATTTTTGTATATATATGCATGTACGCCCTCCCCACTTTTTGACATAGTTAGGTTCCAAAGACCGGGTCGTTATGTGAAATTGGCAATACGTGAAAACGGAAGGTGACCACATCAGATCACTGCCAGATTACATTGTTACATAGCTGCCATTTTACATCATTAATAATAACTGGCAGATTGCATCATTACTTAACTGCCAAACCACAGAGGCTCATGGCCCAGTGCAAGCTGACATGTAACGTTAACCATCACAGCCAGCATTACTTTCACCTTGCACCTCAGTGTTTGTTACTGCCAGATGTACATTGTTAATGCACAAAATAGTAAGATAATAGATTTTTCACTATTGTCGTAAATGTGAAATGTTGGATAACGAAGTATTCAATAAGTGAGACGAAGGTGTATATGTTATATATGTTATATTATTACATAATACTTATTACCTATTGGAAACCCTGGTGGCGGAGTGGTTAAGTGCTATGGCTGTTAACCAAGAGGTCAGCAGCTCAAATCTGCCATGTGTTCCTTGGAACCTCTATGGGGAAGTTCTACTTTGTCATATAGGATTGCTGAGTTGGAATCGACTTGACGGCAGTACATTTGGTTCTTTTGTATTACCTACTATTTATAGTCTTTTTTTTTTTTTTTTAGTTGTTTCACATGTTGCTTCATCTTGGTCAGAAGCAGAATCTAAATTGCAGTTAAAATATCAGAAACTCTTGTCACTGTGCACAAATCTAAAAGGTCAAAAAAGAAATAGGTATCAATACAAAACTAATAACAAGTACTTTTTGAGGACATAGCAGTGTGTGAAAGAGACCTATCTCTACTTGTAATGAGGAAAAGGAACTGGTCAGGGGAGGAGAAAACAGACATAGGAGGGAATAATCTGTTGCCCTTGAGAATAAAGAAGTGACATAGAGAGCATAAGAAAAAATAACCTGAGTAAGATTTTACAGAACATTTCTAAAGCATAAATGAGCACTTGTTGCTGGTGGCTTCTGTAGAATGCCTATGCTGCCAACAGCACAGTCACCCAAGTTAATTAAAAATGTGGTGAGCAAATACAAATTTATCAAGAGGATCACTGCTATTGGATTAGATACTATAATTTCTAGAGAAGTAAAAACTCCATTTGTTCTTTTCCATAGTAGTTTATCTAGCCTTTGAGACCTGGGAAATTCAACAGTATTGAATTCTATTCTATTCATTTATCTATAGAGTTTTTGTTATTATTATTTTAACCAGAAGGTGGGATAGTTTTAAGCCTGTTTATATTTTAAACCAGTTTTTAACCCCTTATAAATAAGTCAGGTGAAACAATTAAATGCTCCATTTATCACAAAATTATTAAAAATATTTGTTATCTGCAAACTTCATCCTAAACAGAGAGAGACTGAAAGCATTCCCCCTGAGAACAGGAACCAGACAAGGGTGTCCTTTATCACCACTCTTATTGTGCTGGAGGTCCTAGCCAGAGCTATTAGGCTAGATAATGAAATAAAAGGCACCCAAACTGGCAAAGAGGAAGTAAAGGTATCTCTGTTTGCAGATGACATAATCTTACAGAGAAAAATCTAAAGAATCCTCATGAAAACTACTAAAACTGATAGAAGAGTTTAGCAGTCTATCAGGATACAAGATAAACATACATGAATCAGTGGTATTCCTCAACACCAACAAAGAGAATGCCGGAGAGGAAATCACCAAGTCAATACCATTTAAGGTAGTCCCTAAGAAGATAAAACACTTAGGAATAAATCTAACTAGAGATGTAAAAGACCTATACAAAGAAAACTATAAGACACTGCTGCAAGAAAACAAAAGAGACCTACATAAGTGGAAAAAATACCTTGCTTGTGGATAGGAAGACCCAACATTCTAAAATGCCTATTCTACTCAAAGCGATCTACAGATACAATGCAATCCTGATCCAAATGCCAGTGACAATTTTTAACGAGATGGAAAAACAAATCACCAACTTCATATAGAAGGGGAAGAGGCCCCGGGTAAGTAAAGCATTACTGAAAAAGAAGAACAAAGAGGGAGGCCGCACACCACCTAATTTTAGAACATATTATACTGCCACAGTAGTCAAAACAGCCTGGTAATGGTACAACAACAGATACATAGACCAATAGAACAGAATTGAGAATCCAGACAAAGCCATCCAGATCTGAGCAGGTGATATTTGACAAAGGCCCAAAGTCAGTTAAATGGGTGAAAAGACAGTCTCTTTAACAAATGGTGCTGGCGTAACTGGATATCTATCTGCAAAAAAAATGAAACAAGACCCATACCTCACACCATGTACAAAAACTAACTCAAAATAGATCAAAGACCTAAATATAAAATCTAAAATGATAAAGATCAAGGAAGAAAAAATAGGGACAACACTAGGAGCCCTAATACATGGCATAAACAGGATACGAAACATTACTAACAATGCACAAACACCAGAAGGGAACCTAGATAACCAGGAGCTCCTAAAAATCAAACACTTATGTTCATCAAAAGACTTCACCAAAGAGTAAAAAGATTACCTACAAACTGGGAAGAAGTTTTTGGCTATGACAAATCCCATCAGCATCTGATCTCTAAAATCTATTTAATACTGCAGAAACTCAACAACAAAAAGACAATCCAATTAAAAAATGTGCAAAGGATATGATCAGGCACTTGACCAAAGAAAATATTCAGCCTGCTAACAGATACATGAGGAAATGCTCACGATAATTCACTGTTAGAGAAATGCAAATCAAAACTACAATGAGATTCCATCTCACCCCAACAAGGCTGGCATTAATCCAAAAAACACAAAATAATAAATGTTGGAGAGGCTGTGGAGGGACTGGAATATTTACACACTGCTGGTGGGAATGTAAAAGGGTATAGCCACTGTGGAAATCAATTTGTGCATCCTTAAAAAGCTAGAAATAGAACTACCATACGGCCTAGCAATTCTACTCCTTGGAATATACCCTAAAGAAATAAGAGCCTTCACACGAACAGATATATGCACACCTATGTTCATTGCATGTTGTCTACAATAGCAAAAAGTTGGAAGCAACCAAGGTGCCCATCAACAGATGAATAGATAAATAAATTATGGTATATTCACACAATGGAATACTATGCAATGATTAAGAACAACAATGAATCTGTGAAACATCTCATAACATGGAGGAATCTGGAAGCCATTATGCTGAGTGAAATTAGTCAATTGCAAAAGGACAAATATTGTATGAGACCACTATTATAAGAACTCCAGATAAAGTTTAAACACAGAAGAAAATATCCTTTGATGGTTACGAGGGTGGGAAGGGAGGGAGAGGGATATGCGCTAACTAGACAGTAGACAAAAAAAATTTTAGGGGAAGGGAAGGGCAACACATACCACAGGGATAGTCAGTACAACTGGACTAAACCAAAAGCAAAAACATTTCCTCAGTACAGCCACAAGCTTCTAAGGCCAGAGTAGCAGGGACAGGGGTCTGAGGACAATGGTTTCAGGGGATATCTAGTTCAATTGGCATAACAAAATGTATTAAGGAAACGGTCTGCATTCCACTTTGGTGAGAGGCATCTGGGGTCTTAAATGCTAGCAAGCAGCCATCTAAGATACATAAATTGGTCTCAACCTACTTGGAGCAAAGGAGAATGAAGAACACCAAAGACACGAGGTAAATATGAGCCCAAAGAGACAGAAAGGGCCACATAAACCAGAGACTGCATCATCCTGAGACCCGAAGAACTAGATGGTGCCTGGCTACCACTGATCATTACCCTGACAGGGAACACAACAGAGAATCCCTGATGGAGCAAGAGAACAGTGGGATGCAGATCTTAAATTCTCATTTAAAAAAAAAAAAAAAAAAACAGGCTTAATGGTCTGACTGAGACTAGAGAGACCCTGATGGTCATAGTCCCCAGGCCCTTTGATAGCCTAAGATTGGAACCATTCCTAACCAACTCTACAGACAGGGATTGGCCTGGGCTATAAAATAGACAATGATGCTGGCAAGGAGTGAACTTTGTGGCTCAAGTAGACACGTAAGACTATGCTGGTGAATCCTAACTAGTGGAGAGATGAGAAGGAGGAGGGGAACAGGAGCTGGTTGAACGGACACAGGGAATACAGGATAGTGAGGAGGAATGTGCTGTCTCATTAAGGGGAGAGCAGCTGGGAGTGCATGGCGGGGTGGGTATGGCTTTTGTATGAGAGACTGACTTGATTTGTAAACTTTCACCTAACCAACCAAAAACCAAATCCAGTGCTGTCGAGTCGATTCCTACTCATAGCGACCCTATGGGACAGAGTAGAACCGTCCCATAGAGTTTCCAAGGAGCACCTGGAGGATTTGAACTGCCGACCCATTGGTTAGCAGCTGTAGCACTTTACCACTATGCCACCAGGGTTTCCATATTCATCTAAAGCACAACAAATACATTTAAATAAATAAAGTCCCACACATGGGGAACATCCAGCTTAATTGGCATAACAGTTTATAAAGAAAATGTTCTACATTCTACTTTGGTGAGTAGCATCTGGGGTCTTAAAAGCTTATGAGCGGCCATCTAAGATACTCCATTGGTCCCACACCATCTGGAGCAAGGGAGAATGAAGAAAAACAAAGACACAAAGATAAAGATTAGTCCGAAGGGACTAATGGACCACAACTATCATAGCCTCCACCAGCCTGAGTCAAGCGCAACTAAATGGTGCTCGGCTACCACTGCTGACTGCTCTGACAGAGATCACAATAGAGGGACCTGGACAGAGCTGGAGAAGAATGTAGAACAAAATTCTAACTCACAAAAAAGACCAGACTTACTATAAGACAGAAAATGATACAGTGAAGAGTGAGTTTCTTGGCTCAGGTAGACACATGAGACTATGTGGGCAGTTCCTATCTTGAGGCGAGATGAGAAGGCAGAGTGGGACAGGAGCTGGCTGAATGGACACGGGGAATACAGAGTGGAGAGGAGGAGGGTGCAGTCTCATTAGGGGGAGAGCAGCCAGTAGTACATAGCAAGGCGTATGTAAGTTTTTGTATGAGAGACTGACTTGATTTGTAATCTTTCACTTAAGGCACAATAAATTAAAATGAATATATGTATTTGTTATCTGTCTTTCCCTGATGAAAACCAATTCACGTCATCACTAGCATAGAAAGAATGACTGATTTTAATTATTAATCTGCTGTGAGTAAATGTAAAAGAAGGGACAGAAATATGTGCGTATATGCTTTTTTTTCCACTTAAAATGCACACTCAAACTCTCGATATATTTTTAGACATTCCGTTCATGTCTTAAAATGTGAGGAAAAGAATTACTAATCTCTAAATCCCAGGTCAGGAATTATTACTTGAACTATTAATTTACATTTTTCGGAGCAACTAAGTGCAAATAATTTCAGATATGTTCTCTGGTCATTATCAAATATTCTGAATGAATTTATGAAAGTGAATACATGATCATTATTGAAACAGTACTATTCTGAATGAAAGAGCAGATTTCTGGAGTGTTAAAGATAGGAAGTACAGGTCAGAAAATCAAGTACAATTTCTGTGAAAAGAAGAGATAGCATCTTTTGTTCACACGTAAGCTGGTGTTATTCCTACGTAACTGTGAGTCGAAATCGACTTGATGGCAGTGGGTTTGGTATTTTTGGTTTGTTAGAGAAGAATAAGGCTTAGCCACAAGCTGAACAGGATTTGGTCACTGTGACTCCTCATATGTTGTAAAAAGCCCTTTGCTTTGTTATTCTGAAGAAAGCACAATTAAAAATAAACCTTTAATAATTGAACTAAAAACATATTTGACAGGTCATGCTTCATAATTACTCTGGCAATAATCTGTTTATATAAAACCTTGAGTTATTAACCCTGAGATCCTTCAGAAAGTGAAATATGACGATATATTGAAACAATGTAGAGATAGGTATAGTGTTATGCTGATAAAACTGCTAACTTAATCGCAGAATTTGAGTGTCCAAGGAGATAATGAAATGAACCAAACTTGAAACTTTGGAGCTGAAATTAAAGATAAATCAGAGCTTTTTAAAAGAGCAAATTCTTGGTCCCCAAACCAAAAGATTTTAATTTGATAGATTTTTAGAATACAATCTGAGGCTATGTATTTTAAACAAAAAGCTCTCCAAGTTATTTTGAAGCACATGAAAATTTGATGACCACTGATCTAAACTAGCCACCCGATTTGAAAAAGAGAATTAAAAGATAAATAAATAAAAAGAGATTTCCAGATATTAACGGCTCACCCAGCTAGCTGGTTAAAAAGGAGGATAAATTAGATTAAAAAATTAAACCTGACAACAGTAGCACCTACTTTTTCCTAAATGAAAGCCCAGTTCAAATTTCTACTCACCCATTTTTCAAAACTTAAAACAAGGCATTTTCCAACCACAACAGTCCTGATTCTGCATCCAGTGCTCTTCCTAACCCACCCCTAGCATACAATATTACTATAGTAACTATTACTAGTTATTGATGGCTTCAGCCAGGGTGGCTCTAAATTAGATGGGTAGCCTGCATTTGAATAAGCCCTTTTTATTTTAACCTTTCATCAATTGACTTCTTCCAGTTGTTTCTACATTTTCATATACAGTTTATGCTCAGGCATTATAAAAGCACTACTGCTAAATTCCCTAAGACACAGCAGAAAACAGGCCGAAAATTTGATTAAATTTATTAAAGTTTCTGGGGTGATAGAAGAGAATCACACCACAAGACAACATTTTCAACCAATTATACAGGGCTCTGGTGGCTTAATGGGTAAGAGCTCAGCTGCTAACCAAAGGGTCTGCAGTTCAAATTCAACAGCCGCTCCTTGGAAACCCAATGGGGCAAGTTCTATTCTGTCCTATAGGGTTGCAATGAGTTGGAATCCACTGGACAATGACAGGTTTTTCTGTTTGTTTGTTTCTTCTGGTGACACAGAGGGAGCCCTGGAGGTGCAGTGGTTAAGCTCTGGGCTGCTAACTGAAAGATGGGCAGCTTCAACCCACCAGTCACTTCATGGGAGAAAGATGTGGCAGTTTGCTTCTGTAAAGATTACAGATTGGAAACCCCATGGGGCTGTTCTACTTTGTCCTACAGGGTCACTATGAGTCAGAATCAACTCAACAGCAATGGCTTTCTGGTGGCACAATGGTTAAACACTGAGCTGGTAACCAAAATGTTGATGGTTGGAACCCACCAGCGGCTCAGCCAGAGAAAGATGAGGCAGTCTGTTCCTGTAAAGATTACAGCCTTGGAAACCCTGTGAGGCAGTTCTACTCTGTCCTATAAGATCACTATAAGTCAGGATCTACTCGATGGCAATGGGTTTTTAGATCCATCCTAAAGGAGCCCTGATGGCCTAGTGATTAAGCATCAGTTGCTAACTGAAGGGTCAGCAGTTTGAACCCATCAGTCCATTCCAGGGAGAAAGATGTGGCAATCTGCTCCTGTAACAATTACAGCCTTGAAAACCCTATGGGGCCGCTCTACTCTGTCACATGTGGTTGTTGTGCTTTGAAATTGACTTGACAGCACCCAACAACACCCAGAGCCATCCTAGAATGATACCAATCTGCCCCTGCAGCTTCCCTACTCCTCCTGCACCCCCAACCACTGTAATAACTACAGGCATTTCCACGCCTTGTGGTATTCTCCAAAATACCCAGATTTCAAAGAGAAGAGGGTGTTTTCTTCCATCTAAATGGAAGCCCTTGGTTCCTGCCCCAAATGGACTACATCTTAATTTGGTTGACCACAGACATACCATGGTGTGAAATTAGCACATATCTCAAAATCTGAGCTCTTCAGCTTAAACCATCCAACAAGAAAACAACAGCAGTATAGCACATCATGTGCTCAGTTCAGCACTTCTCAGAATCCTGAATTTCATGTTTATTCAGGATTACTTATTTTAAAAATTCCTTCTGTCTCACATGACCTCCCAAACAGGAAATACCTCATGCTATCCGTCAAAAGAAGAACGCTAAAGTACTGTTGTAGAAATTAGAACTAGTCATCTGCACAGCTACATGTGACAAGAAGTTGAATCTCACAAACAAAATACTGAATAAAAGAGAAAGTTACTAAGGACTAGATATACAGTATACATAACGTTAAAAAATAAAGTTTTTAAAAAGCAATTTATATTTGTGGTCAAAAATAAAGAAAAATTTTTTAAAAACCAAGGACATTTTTATCAAAGTCAAAATAGTGGTAATTTTGGGAAGGAAGCCCAGTTGATGCAAAGGCAGAAAGAAGAAGGTATGTACCTAATCACGTCAAATTGTTTTAGCGATTTCCAAATTCAATTTCTTATTTTGTTTTTAAATCACCTTAAATGTTTACAGAAGATCCTCATTATATAATAGGCACCGGAGAAAGAAGTCATTTAAATAAAACTACCTAGAAAAACTAGCATTTCAAAATAAAAGTTGAAGGAGGGGAGTTCGTCTCTTTGTCATATTGTGGTGGCTTCTGCGTTGCTGTCATGCTGGAAAGCTATGCCACAGATATTTCAAATACCAGCAGGGTCACCCGTGGTGGACAGGTTTCAGAGCAGCTTCCAGACTAAGACAGAGCAAGAAGAATGGGCCTGGCAATCTACTCCTGAAAATTAGCCAATGAAAACCACATGGATGAGAACAGAATATTATTCAACTGGACTCAAACATGCCAATAGTAATGAAGATGGTGCAGGGCCAGGTAACATTTTGTTCTGTTAGACATAGGGTCTCCATGAGTCAGAGCTAACTCATGGTGGCTAACAACAACATCTTGAAAAATAAAGCAAACTAGTTTTGAAATTAAGTTTATCTTTTACTTAAATTTTAAGCTACAATTGTGTATATGCATTAATTCTTTAGATCAAAAAAGAATCAAGTGTTGAGGTTTTTGTGAGGGCACAATTTTTCAACACAAGTTTATGACAGTAGGGTAGTGCAGTATACCTCATGTTTGATTTTTTTAACATGATCATATAAAGTATAATTTTTGCAAAAAACACCACAGATTTTAGTTTTACCAAGACCAAAACCAAAAACCCATTGCCATCGAGTACATTCCAACTCATAGTGGCCTCATAAGACAGAGTAGGACTGCCCCATAGAGTTTCCAAGGAGTGCCTGGTGGATTTGAACTGCCACCACCAGGGTTTCCATTTTCCAAGAGAGTCTCTTAAAACTGCATTCCTCAATTCATTCTCCATTGAAGCACCTACGAATCTTCTTAGCATATCCGTTGATTTTCAACTTCTGAATCACTAGTCTAAATCTGATGTTCTTCCATCATCAGTCACTTTGAAACAGGCTGCTCAGCCATATCTTGAACAGTGCCTGCACCATTTTTCCCCCTTCCCTAGCGTGTTTCCGTCTCCAAGTATGATTTTGCTGTTACCTCCTCTAAAAGTTAAAAGTTAACCAATGTTTTCCCTAGAACCACGGAAAAACAAGTGATATTGATCTAAACCTGTCAAACAGGTCAATGCTCTTGAGGATGGCGCCAGTTCCTGGGCTGTGGGATAATGGCAGGAAAAGATCAATATGTTTGAGACGTGACCACTGAAACTACACTGAAAAAGAATGGACATTTCACAAGTTCCTAAAACCCATGTCCTCTTTTCCCTATAAAACCCCAGCTGGCCTCCAGTTTCTTGAGACAGACAGGTTTAGGAGGAGATCATTCCCCTCTGTCTCCATATATCAATATATAATAAAGCTCTCGCTACCCACCTCACCCCTGTCTCAAGAAAGTGTTGTTTGCGGCAGACAGGTCTAGCTAGCGAAATTGCAGTAACAACTTTATCTGTGATTTCAGCAAATCTCTATCACCTTCATGTTTCTCATGAAATCCTAAATATTTTGCAAGTAATTTCAATTTGTATAAAACATTATGTTTGCCCTCTATTATCAAGTGCAAGCACCTGACAGCCAGTGTGAAACAGCTCACAGACCTTCATGTCATGGCAGAGATAGAGTCTAGTGCAGTATGGGAAGGGAGGGTGAACCAATTTTTAACTGGTTATTGCTTTTATTATAAATTGCCTACATAATATTATAACTGAAGTGATTACAAAATGAAAGTTTAGAAAATGAAAACCTTCTGTATAACATATTAAAGTTAAAGCTGCTTTGACACAATACTTAATTGATTCTCTAAGCTCCTTTGAGACATAGTGCACGTGTTGTTGTTAGGTGACGTTGAGTCATTTCCGACTCATAGCAACCCTATGAACAACAGAACAAAACACTGTCCGGTCCTGCACCGTCCTTAAAATCACTATTATGTTTGAGCCCATTGTGGCAGCCACTGTGTCAATCCATTTCATTGAGGGTCTTCCTCTTTTTTGCTGACCCTCTATTTTACCAAGCATGACATCCTTCTCCAGGGACTGAGCCCTACTGATAATATGTACAATGTAGATGAAGTCTCACAATCCTCGCTTCTAAGGAACTTTCTGGCTGTACTTCTTCCAAGACAGGTTTGTTTGTTCGTCTGGAAGTCCATGGTATATTCAATATTCTCCACCAACACCAGAAATCAAAAACATCAATTCTTCTTCCGTTTTCCTTATTCATTGCCCACTTTCCACATGCACATGAGGTGACTGAAAATACCATGGCCTGAGTCAGGCACACCTTAGCCCTCAAAGTGACGTCTTTGCTTTTTAACATTTTAAAGAGATCTTTTGCAGTAGATTTGCCCAGTGCAATACGTCCTTTGATTTTTTGACTGCTGCTTCCATTTGCATTGATTATGGATCCAAGTAAATTGAAATCCTTAGCAGCTTCAGTATTTTCTCCATTAGAGATAACTATTCTGAAAGTTATTGTCTTAGGCTGGGTTCTCTAGAAGAGCAAAACCTGTGAGGTGTATATATGCATATCTAGAGAGAGTGAGAGAGAGAGATCTATCTCAAGGAAATGGCCCACATTATGGAGGCTGGTAAGTCCTAAAGTCTGTGGGTCAGGTATTGGCTGGAGGTTTCTCCTGACTTACTTGGCTTTAAGGCTTGATGAACCCAGAATTAGCAGGTCAGACAGCAGGCTACTGGCTCACAGGTCTGCCAACCTGGTGAATCCCAAACTCAGCAGGTCAAGAGATAGGCTGCTGGCTCAAGTCCCAAGAACAAGAGATCAGATGATGACGAGCTGGAAACAGAATCCAGAGCAAGCAAGCAAGATTTTCCGGAGTGTCCGTATATATATATGGACCATACCACCAGGGGAACTACCCTTACAACTGATTGGCTGATCACGCCAGATCACATTATGGAGGTGAAACATTATGTCACAAAATGGAGGATAATTACATAAGACAGAATCATGGCCTAGCCAGGTTGACATATAACATTAACTATCACAATTACCAACTCTCTAATGAAAATGTCCAGAAACTGAGTGTATATGTATGTGTGTGTGTTTGTGGCTTGTGTATAAAATACTTAAATTTCATTTTGTAAATGACCCACGACCAATACACTGGGCACTTAGAATTTGTTTATCTTTAACTTTGTCACTACTAGTTCTTTATTTGTTAAGACATTCTTCATAAGTGAAATTCAAGGAAATGTAACCAAGAACTTGGACAGTCTGAAACATGATCATGTGAAGCCTAAAACTACCGAAGCAAGTGGTAAAGTGTGTTCTTGTTCTGATTTGTATAATTTTCCTCTATATCTATACCTCTGGAAAAATCTATGCTTCAAAACAAAGGAGTGACAAACTGTCATAGCCAATGTAAGGGGATATGATAACTAAATGTAATGTGGTATCCTGAATAGAATCCTGGGACAGAAAAAGAACACTAGGTGAAAACTAAGAAAATCTGAGTAAAGTATAGACTTTATTTAGTCCAAATGTGTCAATATTGGTTCATTAATTATAACAATGCACCATGCTAATGTAAGATGTTAATAATAGGAGAGATTGGGTGCAAAATATATGGGAACTTTCCATTCTATCTTCATAATTTTTCAGTAAATGTAAAATTATTCAAAATATAAATCATATTAAAAAGAAAAAAAAAGAATGACATTAAAGAAAGGAAGGGAAATATCATAGTCAAAAGCCTATCAGAAACAGAGGGACTCCAACCCTAAATCTATTTCTTCTTTGTCATTTTATAGGTTTAAACCATAGGGACAGCTAACAAGAACATTTGTGCTGCCCTGTCAACTAAAGATGTTTATTCTGAAGAAAGTAAATATGAATTTAAATGAATATAAAAGAAATAAACTCAGGTTTAATTTATAGACATTGCTCTAAGAAAATCACTACAATTTAGGGTATGTAAGTAAGAATATAGCCTCCCAGTTCTGAAGTTCACCTTCCTAACATGCTTTTGTGTTCGAACTGTCGGGGTAACCACTATGACTTTTACACCTTTATCTTTCGTCACTATTATGATTATTGGCTCCACACATTATTTCATTCTCCTCAGCCTACTTTCTTAAACCTAGTTTCTTAAACAGGTCATATGGAACAAAATGAAAGTTGTGTTCATAACTCATTTGGAACATGGACTTTTAAACCATAATATGATATAATGGGAAACTCTGGTGATGTAGTGGTTAAGTACTACGGCTGCTAACCAAAAGTTCAGCAGTTCGAATCCACCAGGCTCTCTGTGGAGACTCAGTGGGGCAGTTCTACTCTGTCTAACTCGACGGCAACAAGGTGATATAATGAAGATTTCAAGAAAAATGGAGAAATAATAGGACTAGGCACTTCAAAATTAAGGAACTCAAAGTGGCAAGCTTTTTGTGTAAACACATCTGCTTTTTACTCCTTGTTTTTATCTCCTAGCTGTTATCCCTTGCTGCTCAGTCTCTTACTTCTCGTCTCAGCATATTTTCATCCCTAACTGTGGTGTTGGCAAAGAATATTGAATATACCATGGACTCCCAAAAGAATGAACAAATCAGTATTGAAGGAAATGTAGCCAGAAACCTCCTTAAAAGAGAGGATGATGAGGCTTCAACTTACTTATGTTGGACACATCATCAGGAAAGACCAATCACTAGAAAAGGAAAACATGTTTGGTAAAGTAGAGGATCATCAAAAAACAAGAGAAATCGCCGATGAAATGAATTGACACAATGGCCACAGTAATGGACTCAAGGACATCAAAGATCATGGAGATGAGATGGCTCAGGACTGACAATGTTTCTTTCTGTTATACATGGGGTTGCTGTCATGGATTGAACTGCATCCCCCAAATATATGTGCTGACTTGGCTAGGCCATGATTCCCAGTATTGTATGGTTGTACTCTATTTTGTGATCTTATGTAATTGTCATGTGTGTTGTGAATCCTAGTTTCTTCCTGTGGTGAATGAGGCAAGATTAGGTTATACTAAAGAGGCTTAGGGTGGGATACAACACACTTGCTCAAGTCACAACCCTGGTTCAATGTAACGGGAGTTCCTATGGGATGTGGCCTATGTCACCTTTTATCTTACAAGAGATAAAAGGAGACAGAAGCAAGCAGAGGGACATGGGAACCTCATACCATCAAGAAAGAAATAGTGGAAGAGGTTCCTGCTCTGAGAACCTCCTACACCCAGGGGAAGATTGATGCCAAGACACATGGAGATCTGCAAGGAATGCCAGGCCCACAGATGTTGAAAGGAGACAAGGACCTTCCTCCAAAGCCAACAGAGGGAGAAAACGTTTCGTAGAGCTGCAACCCTGAATTTGGATTTCTGACCCCCTAGGCTGTGAAAGAATAGATTTCTAGTTGTTAAAGTCATCCATTTGTGGTATTTCTGTTGTAGCAGCACTAGATAATTAAGACAGTCGCCATGAGGCAGAACCAACTTGATGACATAAAACAACAACAATGCTTCTAATCAACTATAATCTGTGAACTAATCAAATAATCAAGCCCATTACAATTGTGTATAACAATCACTTAACTGATTTTGAATTAGTGTCTGAATGGGAGACTCCTCAGCATAGTACGTATTAGCTTTATTCTGGAGCGGGGCGGCACAGTGATTAGGAGCTCAGCTGCTAACCAAAAGGTCAGCAGTTAGAATCCACTAGTCACTCCTTGGAAATCCTATGGGGCAGTTCTACTCTATTCTATAGGGTCACTATGAATCGGAATCAATTCCATGGCAACAGGTTTGCTTTTTTTTTAGCTTTATTCTGAGCACATTGTTTCAACAGAACCTGATAAAAATTAAGAATTTGTGCCATTACTTATTTATTACATACTTTGTTTTCAACAGAATTAACAAGGTCTTTTTCCTGAAATAAGGTGTAATTAATCCAATGTTTTAATAATTGTGTAGCATTTAAATGCATATTCACAATATATCAGCATATGTGAGAGGTACAGTTAATAGATTTCTATTTTTCACCTTTTACAAACAATGCTGCAAGATACATTCCTGCACAAATGCTTATTTTCCTGGCTAAGAGTTTCTTTCCAGTAAAAAACAAGAAGTGAGATTGCTGGCAAACAGTATCTTCAACTTTATTAGATATTGATCGATTATTCTTCTAATTGTAGCAAATTTACATTTTCATTAGCCATTCTTAAGAATTCTGGAAAATTATTGGCCACTGACACCTCAAACATTGCCTCTCTCTTGTTTTTATTGATTTCTTCTGGACTTCTTTCTAGACATTTTCTTGAATCTTCTCATTCTATCATCCAGGTCTTTTTATTATTTATGTAACTTTTTATTCCTTTATATACTCAGCTTTAAGTTCCAGTAAGTTGATTTTCCCTTCAGTTGTGTTTAATTAGTTGTTTTTCTAATTCATTAACAAATTAATGCTTTTTGTTTCTAACAGTCGTGCTTGCTTATTTTTTAAATCTGCCTTTTTTCTCCACAGTCTTGTTCTTTCTTTGTGATTTTCTTTGCTTCTTAAGCTACTATTTGGGTTGTTACATTATCTTGGGTTCTTTTGATTCTAACCCCACCCATTATTTGTTCCATCACTTAATTCCCCAGATGGTGCTCTTTAGTTTTCTAATATGAGCTCAAGCTTCAGTGTGAATTTTCCACTACATTGTGGAAGTGTCACTCAGAATAGTTTTGCTTTTGTTTCTGATTGTTACCACAGGTATATTGATGGTTTAGTGCCAATTTGCTTGTTAATTTCATTGTTTGCTAGTAGTGTAGCAGGAGCAAAAAGAGAAAACAAAACAAAAACATCAGAACCAGGAGGAGATCCTTCCTCCTGCAATGTCCCTCCAGTGCCCTCTTAAGTTTAACTTTGGCTCACTACAAAGAAAAAATGCTTAAATTGTCCAGCCCATTAACACACAGCAAGTAATGAAAGGGTGGAGTGGAGCTGAGACTCATTAAATGATACCTGGCATAGGGAGAGAGTGACTGGTCTAAATTAGGAAGAATGCCTTTCTGAGAAGAATATATTTTAATTACGACTTGAAGGACAAAGAACATCTAGCCTTCCATAAAGTCCCTGGGTTTGAACCTAGCCAGCAGCACCTCAGAAGAAAGACTGGTGATCTGCTTCCAAAATAATTTCAGCAAAGAAAACCTTATGGAACAGTTATACTCTATAATACATGCAGTCACCATGAGTTGTAATCAACTGGATAGCAACGGGTTTAGTCTTCCACGGCACCTAAACTCAGTGGTGACACAGATATTCCAGGCATACCAATTTACATAGTATTGAAAATCCATTCTCAATTTAAATGTGATTTGAACTGCTTTTTCTTTTGTTTGTTTTTTAATCTTTTGGGGATGTGTGTTGTTTACAAATGTTAATGAGGCAACATCTCAGAGTTCTCCAGGTATTGCTCAAGAACTTTGCTAGAGCTTCAATCTTTTTCTGCCATTGCAATAAAACACAAAAATAAAACTGCATGTGTTTTGAAACAGGTAAAGCTATAGGAGCTATATTTCTTTTGAGAACCCACATTTCATAAGATGAAGCTGGTGAATTAACATTCTATCATTTCTACTTTCTGCGCATAGAAGTCATGATTTCACCATGTTTCAGTTTGCACACAATAATAGTTTTACAGCAGCAACTCAGACCAACCATTAGGTGCACGTGTTTTTTTTTTCTTTGTTTGTTTGTTTTCCTTTTTCTTTCCTTTTTTCTTTTCCTAAATAGTCTCCTGAAGATCATAAAAAAAATATCCCCCATTCTCGTAATATGGTGTCATCCATACTGGTCAAAGAAACCCCTGGTTTAAGGCAAATGACAGCTTTAAACCCACCTTGTAAATTCTTGAATCAGTACCTCTTCGCTATTTTCTTTATTGTGCCCTTCTAGCACTCCCAGTGGATGAATATTTGAGTTTTTCAATCAATCATCCATGTCTTTTACTTTTTGGTCTATGTACAGGTTCCACATGAGCACGATTAAGTGTTCTGGAATTCTCATTCTTCATAATGTTATCCATAATTTATTATGATCCTCACAGTTGAATGCCTTAGCATAGTCAATAAAACACAGGTAAAAATCTCTCTGGTATCCTCTGCTTTCAGCCAGGATCCATTTGATATTATCAATGATATTCCTTGTTCCACGTCCTCTTCTGAATCCAGACTGAATTCCTGGCAGTTCCTGTTGATGTACTGCTGCAACTGCTTTTGAATTATCTTCAGCAAAATTTTACTTGTGTTTGATATTAATGATATTGTTCAATAATTTCTGCATTCTATTGAATCACCTTTCTTTGGAATAGGCACAAATATGGATCTCTTCCAGTCAGTTGACCGAGTAGCTGTCTTCCAAATTTCTTGGTATAGAAGAGTGAGCACTTCTAGTGTTGCATTGTTTTGTTGGAACATCTCAATTGGTATTCCATCAATTCCTGAAGCTTTGTTTTTTGCCAATGTCTTCAGTGCAGCTTGGAATTCTTCCTTCAGTATCATTGGTTCTTGATTATATGCTACCTCCTGAAATGGTTGAACATCAACCAATTCTTTTTGGTACAGTGACTCAGCGCATTCTTTCCATCTTCTTTTGATGCTTCCTGCATCTTTAATATTTTCCCTGTAGAATCCTTCAATATTGTAACTTGAAACTTGAATTTCCTCTTCAGTTCTTCCATCTTGAGAAATGCCGAACATGTTCTTCCCTTTTAGTTTTCAAACTCTAGGTATTTACACGTCTTTATAATACTTTGTCTTCTCCAGCCACCCTTGGAAGTCTTCTGTTAAGCTCTTTTACTTCATCATTTCTTCCTTTCACTTTAGCTGCTCTACATTCAAGAGCAAGTGTCAGAGTCTCTTCTGACATCAACTTTGGTCTTTTCTTTCTCTCCTGTCTTTTTAATGACCTATTGCTTTCTATTTTTTTTTATTATTATTATTATTGCTTTCTTCATGTATGATGTTCTTGATGTCTTTCCACAACTCATCTGGTCTTAGGTCATTAGTGTTCAATGTGTCAAATCTATTCTTGAGACAGTCTGTAAATTGTTGAATATACTCAAGGTCATACTTTGGCTCTTCTGGGCTTTTTCTAATTTTCTTCAGCTTCGTCTTGAACTTGTGTACGAGCAATTGCTAGTCTGTTCCACAGTCGGCCTTTGGTCTTGTTCTGACTGATGATATTGAGCTTTTCTCTTGTCTATTTCCACAGATGTATTCAATTTGATTCTTGTGTATTTTATCTAGTGAAGTTCACATGTTTAGTTGCTGTTTATTTTGGTGAAAAAAGGTATTTGCAATGAAAAAGTCATGGGTCTTGCAAAATTCTATCATGTGATCTCTGGCATCATTTCCATCACCAAGGCCATATTTTCATTTCCATCACCAAGGCCGTATTTTCCAACTAGCATTCTTTTTCTTTGTTTCCAACTTTTTCATTCCTATTATTTTATAAATTTACTATTCTATGTCCAGATTCTAACCTTTGACAGAAGTTAAAATTGATCTTGAACACACACAACCCATGAAGTAGCCTTGGCAAAAAAAAGAAAAAAATTAAATATGAATCTGATTAAACCTCCAGATATACCTACCAATTTTCAGATAATATAGAGAGAAGAGAATCATGTCATATTAAACTGGAGAAATGAAACCAACAAAATTCAGACTGATGGAACCCTACAGAAAAATGATCTCTATTCTCCAAAAAAATTAAAAGAAACTTTAAAAATTGAGATCAAGTGGTAATACACAGATTAAAAGAGACTTATGAAAATCTTTTTTTTAGCACAAAACTGAATTGAGAAAGCAATGATCATAAATGTCAAATTAGTGTTTTTCTTGGGAGGAGGAGATAGTGAATGGGAAAGAATATTTGGAGGGTTTCTGAGATAGATGGCAAGAATCTTTCTTCTGACTAAGATAATGGCTACAAGGGCATTTAGAATAATTCATTAAAATATAGATTTGTTTTGCATGATTTTCTGTATTTATGTTAAAACTCAAAATATTTTATGTTATTAAAACCAAAGTTGTAGACATCCTCTGAACCCTCTTCTTGCCAGCAGTTCACACATGTTCTAGACAAGTTCTTGGGTAAAGAGGCCTAATTTTCTCCAACATTCCCTCTTGATGTGAAATGGGTCTCTCTTATATATGGCCTTTCTGACCCTGGGCTTATAGTTCTTCCAAAAATGATTGGTTGGGCCCAGTCTGCCCTATGGTTGGTCTATTTTATGTACCTTGCAGGAATTGGCTGATTTTAATAGTGGCTGGAAAACCTACCCAATAGGATTGAGTGACTTGCATTCCATGGAGAGGATTGGTTGGTACATCCTCCTGAAGACAGGGCTATGCCTTGAAATTATAAGGTGTTTGCTTGTAACATATAGACATCCAAACCCACAGAGTTGGAAAGAGAGAGAAGGAGGGAAACTCCTAAAAGAGCTGTAATACGAGTCAAGAGCTGTAACACTGAAGACAGCAAAAGGCCAAAAGGCTGGAGAGGGGCCTGCAGCAGAGCAGTCCCTCTGCAGCAAAGCCTGCGGTGATGTCAGAAAGTAGTTGGTAGGGCAGTAGCAGCTGAGCAAACTGTTACACTAGTTACAACCTGCTTACGCAGTGGAAAGGCTGAAGGCAGGGAAGCTGAAGGGAGAGAGGCATACATAGCCAAAAGGGAATGTGCACGGGCATGAGGAGGTGAGCACGGCCAAGATTGGGTGTGCACAGCCGGTGGGGGGGGAGAGCACTGCACAGCCAAGAAGGGCTCTTGTACAGCCCAGAAGGGGCTGCTACCATGCCAGAGAGAAGCTGTCCTTATTGGAAGCCTTCCTGATTGACAAACTGCATCCAGTCTCCTGAGTTGTATCATAGCTCTGGTCTGATATGCACGAGAGAAAATCCTAACACAAGGAGAGATTATGGAAATACCCTGTTCTCTCTCACTCTCTTGCTCTCTGTCTCTTTTTTTCTCCATTCTCCTGTGCCCCAACTCCCCAGGCAATCACAAGATGGCAGTGTCAGTGACAGCTCTAGGAGCACATGATAGCCAAAATACTGGGCGAGGTGAACCTTCCTATACATGCAGTGCAGCTGAGGATTCAAGAGGGTGAAGCCAATCCCCTTGCTATTTTTATCTTTCTCTCTTTCCTCTTGCCATTTGGGCCCCCAGATGCAGCCACAATTGCAGAAGTGTATGACAAAGCAAGGTAACTAGAGCCCCAAGTTTCTGGCTGGAGGATGGAAAAGGGTAACCTCTGAGAACCTGAAAGTACTGGGGATGTGGTAACGAAAGAGAAACTTTGAAAACGGACTGTGTCTCCCCAAAAGGTATGTTGAAGTCCTAACTTCAGGTATTGACTGTGTCTCCCCAAAAGACATGTTGAAGTCCTAACCACGTACCTGTGAATGTGACCTTGTTTGGGGAAATAAGGTCTTTCTTTGAGGTATTATCAGTTAAGTCATACCAGAGTAGAGTGGATTCTGGCGTTAATCCCTTCTGAGTGGCGTTTTATAGAGGAAGAGAACAGACACAGAAAATCTCACACAAGAGGAAAACATCATGTGAAGATATATCTACAAGTAGCAAAGGAAAGCCGAGGATTGCTGGTAGCCACTAGAACCTAGGAAAGAGGCATGAAATAGTTCCTTTCTGAAAATCCTCAGAAGAAATCCACTTGGTAAATATCCCGATTTGGACTTCTAGCCTCCAGAACTGTGAGTAAATAAATTACTGTTCTTTAAAGCCACCCAATTTGTGGTATTTTATTACGGCAGTCCAGAGAGTAAGATAGAATACTTAAAATTTTCATAAACTCCTGGACTTCCCCAAACCTCATCCTGCATACACAAATCTGATCCTAATTAGCAAACCAAAGATTTTGAGAACCGATCTAACAAACAGATCACTGCTAAGATACTAGACTGACTACTAACTGGGGCATAAATAACTGGGGCATAGGCAAGAAAAAATCCAAACAGCACTATAAAGGCTTTGAAAACTGAACTGGCATTGAAACCATAGCCCACAGAAAGCCTGTGCATATGTGTGTGTGTGTGTGTGTGTGTGTGTGTGTGTGTATATATACGTATGGAAACCCTGGTGGCTTAGCGGTTAAGTGCCACGGCTGCTAACCAAAAGGTCGGCAGTTTGAATCCACCAGGTGCTCCTTGGAAACTCTGTGGGGCAGTTCTACTCTGTCCTATAGGGTTGCTATGAGTCGGAATCAACTCGACAGCAGCGGGTTTTTATATATATATATACACACACACATATGGAAACCCTGGTGGCATAGTGCTTAAGTGCTACGGCTGCTAACCAAAGGGTCGGCGGTTCGAATCCACCAGGCGCTTCTTGGAAATTCTATGGGGCAGTTCTACTCTGTCTTGTAGGGTCGCTATGAGTCGGAATTGACTTGACAGCACTGGGTTGGGGTTTTATATATACATATATACGCACATATATACATATATCAATATACTTCATAAATGTAAACAAGATCCAGAGTCTTGTAACAAAATATTAATCAAAATGTCGAGAATATAATACAAAACTACCGGTTATAGGAAGAACCATGAGAATTTCAACTTGCGTGGGAAAAGACAATCAATAGAAGACAAAGTTCAAATGACACAAATTTTGGAAAAATCTGACAAGTACTTAAAAACAGCTGTTTCAAAAATGCTCAAAATACCACATGAATAAAGAAATAGCCATTTAACCAAAGAGGTCAGCTTTTCTTTATTTTGAAACTATTTCTTTCTAAATTGATTACTACTTATCATTAAAAAAAAAAAAAAACTAATAAGTCTTGAACTATGGCATCTCCATTTTCCCCAACTAGGACAAAATGATTTTTTTCACTTACTAAATCATCATATAAAGCCTCAATACAAGTGTTTTTAAAATATACAGCTTCAAATATATACACATACATACGTATATATTTATACACATATATATGTATGTGTGCATATGTGTATATATATTTATGTATTTACATTATATATTTATATAATATATACTACATAAATATAACATATATATTTCTTTTTACAGTTCATCCAGTGTAACATAATCCCATTTGAATGCCCTACTAAGTTTTTACTTGGACCTCTGTTTAATTTTTTTGATTTGTAAATGTCTTTCAATTACTTTACTATTTTAATGTTTTCCCCCCTGGGAACATCTATGACAGGTTTTCTACTGTATTTAATAATATCTTTCATCTATATGACAAATTTTATGCTTCCTTTCACTTAAATAATCATTTTTATTCTCAATAAAAAATTAACCTGATCCCATTCTCTTATGCCTTTCTCTAATGATTTCAGTTTCCTTAGTTTTTAGGATGGGGTATTTAAGTATCTGTATATTTTACACAAATTATAAATGAATTCATGGTCTCTAGCACTCCTTATCTTTGAAAACTCTTTACATGTTAACCATTTCCCTTATACAGAGTCTGGAGCCCATGACTACCATCACCCACCCACTCCAATTCCCCTACTCACTCCATCAGTCCACCTTCTTACCTGCGTTTGCCAACATTTCAGTTGGTACAAAGTCTTTCTCCATATTTTTGATATCATGCATTTTGCCTCTAGTTTCAATTAATAATCTAAACCACAGTCTCTAATTTGTCAAATGATTTGGCAAAAAGATTAAAAATAAAGACAAGAACAAGAACTGACAACACAGCAGATTAACACATTCTCAATAACTGAAAGCCTCGACCTTTTAAATAGAATGTGACCAATAGTAAAAGAGAGGCACTTTGAAGCATAAATTCTTTCAAGAACACTACATCCTGCCAAAAAAACAAAAAAGACTGCTTTTTGCTCTTAACCACTAGTGTCTCCCAAGGACTCATGTAAGAATTTAGAGAAAATGAATTGAATCTACTTCAGCAATGGCACTGTGGTTGCCACATAAACTGATTCTGGCTAACTTAAGCTACACAAATAAGAATTTGAAGAAGTGTCAATAGTAATCTCTGATAAAATAGACTTTAAAGCAAAACATACCATAAGGGATAAGGAAGAACACTATATAATGATTAAAGGGTCAATACACAAGGAGGACATAACCATAGTAAATATATACCCACCCAATGACGGGGCTCCAAAGTACATAAAACAAATTCTAAAAGCATTAAAAAGAGAAATAGGCAGTTCCAAAATAATAGTAACAGACTTCAGCACACTACTTGTGGTGAAGGACAACATCTAAAAAGAAACTCAGTAAGTATACAGAAGATACAAACACCACAACCAACCAACTTTACCTCACAGGCAAATACAGAATACTTCACCCAAGATCAGCAAAGTATACATTCTTTTCCAATACACATGGAACATTCTCCAGAAAAGATTACATTTTAGACCACAAAATAAACCTCAACAAAATCCAAAACATGAAAATAATACAAAGCATTTTTTTCTAATCACAATGCCGTAAAAGTAGAGATCAATAACAGGAATAGGAAGGGAAACAGATCAAATACATGGAAACTGAACAACACCTTGCTTAAAAACCACTGAGTAATAGAAGAAATGAAGACTGGAATCAAAAATTTAATAGAATCAAATGAGAACGAAAACACATCTTACCAAAACCTTTGGGACACAACAAAAGCAGTACTTAGAAGACAACTTATAGCAATAAACACACACATCGAAAAAAGAGAAAGGGCTAAAATCAAACGTCAACACTATATCTCAAACAAATTGAAAGAGAACAGCAAAAGGAGTCCGCAGTCACCAGAAGAAAGGAAATAATAAAGATTAGAGCAGAAACAAATGAAATAGAGAACAGGAAAACAATAGCAAGAATCAGCCAGAAGTTGGTTCTTTGAAAGGATCAACAAAATAACAAACCATTGGATGAATTGACAGAAAAAAAAAAAAGCAAGAGAGGAAGCAAATAACTGAATAAGACATAAGATGGGTGATATCACAATAGGAACAACTGAAATAAAAAGGATCAAAACAGAATACTATAAACAATTGTATTCCAACAAATTTGAAAGCCTAGAGGAAATGGACAAATTTCCAGAAACACACTACCTACCTAAACTAACACAAACTGAGGTAGAGAAACTAAACAGACCCATAGCAAAAGAACAGATTGAAGGGGTAATTAGAAAAAAAAAAAAAAAAACCCTGACAACAACAACAGCACAGAAAGCCCTGGTCCAAACAACCTCACTGAAGAATTCTACCAAACATTCAAACAAGAGCTCATACTGGTACTACTCAAACTATTTCAGAGCATAGAAAAGAAAGGAATACTCCCAAATTCATTCTATGAAGCCAGCATAACCCTAATACCAAAGGCTGGCAAAGAAATCACACACACAAAAAAAAAACTACAGACCAGTATCCCTCATGAATATAGACACAAAAATTCTCAACAAAATTCTAGCCAATAAAATTCAACAGCATATCAAAAGAATCATACATTGTGACCAAACAGGATTCATACCAGGTATGCAAGGATGATTCAACATTAGAAAATCAATCAACATAATTTGCCACATTAAAAAAAAAAGAATCAAATGATCATCTCAATTGACACAGAAAAGACATTTGATGAAGTCCAACAACGATTCCTGATAAAACCTTTCAGCAAAATAGAAGTAGAAGGGAAATTCCTTGACATAATAAAGGGCATTTATACAAAATCAACAGCCAACATTATTCTTAATAGAGACAGAATGAAAGCATTTCCCTTGAGAACAGGAACCAGACAAGGATGCCCTTTACCACCACTGTTATTCAACTTCTTGCTGAAAGTCCTAGCTAGAGCAATAAGGTAAGAAAAAGAAACAAAGTGCATCCAAATTGGTGAAGAAGAGGTAAAACTACCCATATTCGCAGATGATGTAATCCTATACATAGAAAACCCCCAAAGAATTCACAGGAAAGCTACTGGAAATAACAGAATTGTACAGCAAAGTAGGATACAAGATCAACATAAAATAAAAAATCAGATCAATTCCTCAACACCATTTGCAATAGTCTCCCAAAAGATAAAATACTTAGGAATAAATCTCAATAGGGGCATAAAAGACCTACACAAAACACTACTGCAGGAAACCAAAAGAGATCTAAATAAATGGAAAAACACACCATGCTCCTGCATAGGGAGACTCAACATTGTGTAAAAGTCAACACTACTTGTGAAGGTTAAGTTGTGTGTCAACTTAGCTGGGCCATGATTTTCAGTGGTTTGGCAGTTATGATGCAATTTGACAGTCATATAATGATGTAATCACTTCCATGATGATATCTGATACAATGCAATCACCTCCATGTTGGGATCTGCTGTAGGTAGCCAATCAGTTGAAAGGAAGTTTCCTTACCAGTGTGGCCTGCATTCAATAAAGTAGGACTTTCTGATAAGACTCATAGGCTTTTGCTCACCCACGAGGATCCTGCAGCTGGCTTCTGTATGTCTTACCTCCAGTTCTTGGGACTTGAGCTAGCAGCTTACCTGCTGTCTTGCCTGCCAGTCTTGGGATTCATCGTTTTCCTCTGCCTGTGAGACAGAGGTCTGCTGTCTGACCTGCTGATCGTGGGTTCTCCAGTCCCTGCAGCTACCTAAGTCAGGAGAAGCCTCCAGCCTCACCCACAGACTTGGGATTTTCCAGCCTCTACAACCACATGAGCCATTTCCTTGATATACATCTCTCTATTTATATTAGTACGTTTTACTGGTTTTGTATCTCTAGAGAACCCAGCCTAAGATGCTACCCAAATCAATCTACAGATATAATGTAATTCCAATCCAAATTCCAACAGCATTCTTTAACCAGATGAAGAAGCTAATCACCAACTTTGTATGGAAAGGAAAGAGGTCGCAGAGAAGTAAAGCATTACTGAAGAAGAACAAAGTGGGAGGCCTCACACCACCTGAGCTTAGAACCTACTATACACCCACGGTAGTCAAAACAGCCTGGTGCTGGTAAAACAGACAAATAGACAAATGGAACAGAATTGAGAAGCCAGACATAAATCATCCACCTACGGGCAGCTAATATTTGACAAAGGGACAAAGTCCATTAAGGAGGGGAAAGACAGTCTCTTTAACAAACGGTGCTGGATAATTGGATGTCCATCTGTAGTAAAAATGAAACAGGATCTATACCTCATACCATGCAGAAAAACCAACTCAAAATGGATCAAAGACCGAAATATAAAGCCTAAAATGATAAATATTATAGACCTAAAAAACAAGGGAAAATGCTAGGGGCCTTAATATATGGCAAAAATACAATACAAACCATAACTAACAATGCACAAAAACTAGAAGATAAACTTGATAACTGGGAGCTCCTAAAAATAAAACATTTATGCTCATCAAAAGACCTCAACAAAAGAGTAAGAAGAGAATCTATAGACTGGGAAAGAATTTTTTGGCTACAAAATATCTGACAAGGGTCTAATATATAAAATCTACTAAATACTGCAACACCTCAACAACAAAAAGACAAACTCCCCAATTAATAAATGGGCAAAGGATATGAACAGAAACTTCAGCAAAGAAGATATTCAGGTGGCTAGCAGACACAGGAGGAAATGCTCTTGATCATTAGCCAACAGAGAAATGCAAATCAAAACTACAATGAGATTCCATCTCACCCTGTCAATACTGGTACTAATCAAAAAAACAGAAAATAATAAATGTAGCAGAGATTGCAGGGAGACTGGAACTCTTACACTCTGCTGGTAAGAATGTAAAATGGCACAAGCACTATAGAAAACAATATGGCACCTTCTTAAAAAACTAGAAATAGAAATACCATGTTGTTGTTGTTGTTAGGTGCTATCGACTCAGTTTTGACTCATAGCGACCCTATGCACAACAGAACGAAACACTACCTAGTCCTGCATCATCCTCACAATCGTTATTATGCTTCAGCTCATTGTTGCAGCCACTGTGTCAGTCCACCTTGATGAGGGTCTTGCTCTTTTCCACTGACGCTGTACTTTGCCTAGCATGATGTCCTTCTCCAGGGACTGATCCCTTCTGACAACATGTCCAAAGTATGTAAAACACAGCCTCGCCATCCTTGCTTCTAAGGAATGTTCTGGTTGTTCTTCTTCTGAGACAGATTTCTTCATTCTTTTGGCAGTCCATGGTATATTCTTCACCAACGCCACATTCCAAAGGCATCCATTCTTCTTCGGTCTTCCTTATTCATTGTCCAGCTTTCACATGCATATGATGCGGTTGAAAATATCACGGCTTGGGTCAGGTGCACCTTAGTCTTCAAGGTGACATCTTTGCTCTTCAAGACTTTAAACAGGTCCTTTGCAGCAGATTTGCCCAAGGTAGTGCGTCTTTTGATTTCTTGACTGCTGCTTCCATGGCTGTTGATTGTGAATCCAAGTAAAATGAAATCCTTGACAACTTCAATCTTTTCTCCATTTATCATGATGTTGCTCATTGGTCCAGTTGTGAGGATTTTTATTTTCTTTATGTTGAGGTGCAATCCATACTGAAGGCTGTGGTCTTTGATCTTCATTAGTAAGTGCTTCAAGTCCTTTCGCTTTCAGCAAGCAAGTTTGTGTCAGTTGCATAACACAGATTGTTAATGAGTCTTCCTCCAATCCTGATGCCCCGTTCTTCTTCATATAGTCCAGCTTCTCAGATTATTTGCTCAGCATACAGATTGAATAGGTATGGTGAAAGAATACAACCCTAATGCACACCCTTCCTGACTTTAAGTCAATCAGTACCCCCTTGTTCTACCTGAACAACTGCCACTTGATCTATGTACAGGTTCCTCATGGGCACAATTAAGTGTTCTGGAATTCCCATTCTTTGCAATGTTATCCATAGTTTGTTATGATCCACACAGTCGAATGCCTTTGCATAGTCAATAAAACACAGGTAAACATCCTTCTGGTAGTCTCTGCTTTCAGCCAGGATCCACCTGACATCAGCAATGATATCCCTGGTTCCACGTCCTCTTCTGAAACCAGCCTGAATTTCTGGCAGTTCCCTGTTGATATACTGCTGCAGCCGTTTTTGACTGATCTTCAGCAAAATTTTGCTTGAGTGTGATATTAATGATATTGTTCTATAATTTCCATATTTGGTTGGATCACCTTTCTTGGGAATAGGCATAAATATGGATCTCTTCCAGTCAATTGGCCAGGAAGCTGTCTTCCATATTTCTTGGCACAGACGAGTGAGCACCTCCAGCGCTGCATCTGTTGAAACATCTCAGAAATACCATATGATCCAGCAATCCCACTCTTAAGAATATACCCTAGAGGAATAAGAGCTGTCACAGGAATAGATGTATGTACACCTATGTTAATTGAAGCACTATTCACAATAGCAAAAAGATGGAAACAACGTACTTGCTCATTACCAGATGAATGGATGTACAAATTAGGATACATACACAAAATGGAACACTACAAAACAGTAAAGAACAATGATGAATCCGCAAATCATCATACAACATGGGCGAATCTGGAGGGCATTATGCTGAGTGAAATAAGTTAATCATAAAAGGACAAATATGGTATGAGGCCACTACAATAAAAACCCAAGGAATGGTTTACACACAGAAAAAAACAAACTTTGATGGTTACGAAGGAGGGAAGGGATGGAGAGGGGAAATCACTAACTAGATAGACAAGTCTCAACTCTGGTGAAGGGAAAGACAACACACAGTATATGGGAAGTCCACACAACTTGATCAAGACAAAGTCATGGGAGCTTTCTGGACACATTCAAACACCTTGAGGGACCAAGTTGCGGGGGCTAAGCAGGGGGGACCATGGTCTGGGAAGGTCAGCTGGCATAACACAGTTCATAAAGAAACTGTTCTGCATCCTACTTTGGTGAGTAGCATCTGGGGTCTTAAAAGCTTGCAAGCAGCCATCTAAGATACATCTCTTGGTCCCATCCTGTCCAGAGCAAAAAAAATTAAGAAAATCAGAGACACAAGGAAAACATTAGCCCAAAGGACTAAAAGACAACATGAATCACAGTATCCACCAGACTGAGCCCAGAAGAAATAGATGGTACCTTGCTACCACCTCCAACCCCTCTGACAGGGATCACAATAGAGGGTCCAGGACAGAGTCAAAGAAAAATTGTAGAACAAAATTCAAATTCACAAAAAAAGACCAGACTTACTGGTCTGACAGAGACTGGAGGAACTTCCAAGACAATGACCCCAGAACACCCTGCTAACTCAGAACTGAAGACACTCCCAAAGCCCACTTTTCAGCCAAAGATTAAACAGTCCTGTAAAACAAAGAGTAACACACGTGAGGAATGTGCCTCTTAGTTCAATCAAGTATACAAGACCAAATAGGCAACTCCTGCCCAGAGGCAAAACAAAAAGGCAGGAAGGGACAGGAAACCTGGACAAATTGACACGGGGAACCCGGGGTGGAAGGGAGGAAAGTGCCAACACGTTGCAGTGATTGCGACCAATGTCACAAAATAATTCGTGTATTAATTTTTGAATGAAAAACTAATTTGTGCTATAAACTTTCACCTAAAACACAATAAAATTAAAAAAAAAAAAGAATTTTTTGAATGGAAGGAGGTGGCTCTCAGAGGAAGTGAATGTTAGGCTAGAAAAAGCAATAGAAATTTCATTCAAAATCCGTTCCCAAAAGTTTACTCTCATTTAAAAATATTTCCCTTTCAAAAGAAGTACACACATTGTCTTTACCTAGTTTCTGAACGGTATGTTAGGTCTGAGAATCCCCGAGAGCTCTCGTTTTATTATTGACGTATAATACACATTTTTAAGATGCAGTTATGAAAACACAGAAATTGAGCAATCTAATCTAGTCTAACCAAAACCAAAGCCACTTTTCTCATGTTGATTCTGATTCATAGCAGCCCTGAAGGACAGAGTAGAACTGCCCCATAGAGTTTCCAAGGCTGTAATCACTACAAAAGCAGACTGCCACTCTTTCTTCCTTGCAGCAGCTGGTGGATTTGAACCCCTGAACTTAGCAGCCATGGGCTTAATCATTTCGCCTCCAGGCCTCTTTAATTTAGCCTAAGGCGTCAGGAAATGACTCTTATAGAAAAAAAGTAGTGGTTAAACTAAGAATATAGATGAACAGGCTCAACTTCCTCTACAGCTGCATTTCTCATTCTCTATCCTCCTCGCCTAAACATGGCCCTTGTTGCGAGAAGGAATCAAAGATAAATCTTTCTCCTCTGCACTGGAAATTGGAGATTTTGTGCTGGTGCAGTTGCTAATATGGCTAAAATCCCGATTAAAAACTGAAACATTTCCAGATATTTCAGGAAGTTGGTGCTACAGGACACAATGCTATTAAAAATGGACGTGAACACTGTGCGTTCCCTGTATAACCTCTGGCTGGAAAATGTACTCCTTCTGGAATATTCCAGGATCCAGGAGACTCTTCACCAGCAGCAGCATCTTGTCAGATTTATCTCTTTCTCTTTTAGAACATTTTGTAAGGACACTTTTTATGAAAATGTAACATAAAAATATGTGCTCAAATCATAAGTGTACAAGTAGATAATAAAAACCAGTAGATAGAGGCTTACAAAACCGCAACTCAGGCCTAAATTAACTCAGAGTCGATTGGATTAAGCAATACTTATCCCATTTACCTGCCTAAACTTTCAAAAACTTAGCCCACATTGTAACAAGTATCCAGATCAAGAGATAAAACAATACCAGTACCCTACAAATCGTATTCACACCCTGTCATAGTCATTATCCCCCAAATAGAATCACTATCTTGACATCTAACATCATGAATTACTTTTGTCTTTCTTGAACTTTATATAAATGTAATTATACAATACATTATCTTTTGAGTCTGGATTATTTCCCTCGACACAACATCTGTGAGATTTATCCACATTTTTTTTTGAGTATTAGTAGTTTGTTCATTTTAATTGTTGAGTAGATTTATTGATTCATTACTATTAATGGACACTGGGATTGTTTCTACTTTCTGGCTGTTATGAATAAAGCTGCTATGTACATGCATGTACAAGTCTTTTGGAGAACATACGTGCATATTCCTCTTAAGTGTATGCCTAAGAGTGGAAATTCTGTGTCATTAAGGTATGTTTATATTTAGCTTTAGTAGATTAGTGGTTTTTGCATTTCATTCATCTTTTCGAAGAATCAGTCTTTGGTTTGGCTGTTTCTCTCTAGTATAAGTCTTTTTATATTTCCTTAATTCCTGATCTTATGTTTAAAATCTCCTTTCCTATTTTTGGTGCTTTAGTTTTCTGTTCTTCATCTTGCTTTTTGAGACAGACACTTTGTTCACAGATTTTCATCCTTTTTTCTTTACTAATATATGCATTTAAGGTTAAAAAATTCCCTTGTTGTTGTTGTTAGGTGCTGTCGAAACGATGCCAACCTGTAGTGACTCTATGTACAACAGAACAAAACACTGCCCAGTCTTGTGCCATCCTCAGAATTGTTGCTATGTTTGACCCCATCGTTGTAGCCACTGGGTCAGTTCATCTCATGGATGATTTTTCTCTTTTTCACTGATCTTCTATTTACCAAGCATAATGTCTTTCTCCAGGGACTGGTCCCTCCTAACAACATGTCCAAAGTACATGAGGCATAATCTCTCCATCCTTGCTTCTAAGAAGCATTCTAGCAGCTGTACTTTTTCCAAGACAGATTTCTTCATTGTTCTAGCAGTCTATGCTATATTCAATATTCTTCGCCAACACCGTAATTCAAAGACATCAAATCTTCAGTCTTCCTTATTCATTGCCCAGTTTTCCCATGCATATGAGGTGATTGAAAATTCCATGGCTTAGAACAGGTGCACCTCAGCTCTCAAAGTGATATTTTTGCTTTTTAACGCCTTAAAGGCATATTTTGCAGCAGATTGGCCCAATACAATACATTGTTTGACTTTTTGACTGCCGCTTCCATGGGTGCTGATTGTGGATCCAAGTGAAATACAATCCTTTGACAACTTCAATCTTTTCTCCATCTATCATGATGTTGCTTATTGGTCCATTTTTCTGGATTTTTGTTTTCTTTATGTTGAGGTGTAATCCATATTGAAGTCCACAGTCGCTGATTTTCATCAGAGTGCTTCAGGACCTTTTCACTTTCGCAAGCAAGGTTTTATCATTTGCATATTGCACGTTGATAATGAGTTTTCTTCCAATTCTGTTGCTGCATTCTTCTTCATATAGTCCAGCTTCTGGTATTATTTCCTCAGCATACAGATTGAATTAGCATGGTAGAAAGATAAACCCTGATGCACATCTTTCATGATTTTAGATCATGTAGTATCCCCTTGTCCTGTTTGAATGACTGCCTCTTGGTCTATATACAGGTCCACATGAGCACAATTAAGGTTCTGGAATTCTCATTCTTTGCAACGTTATCCATAACTTGTTATGATTCACAAAGTCGAATGCCTTTGCATAGTCAATAAAACACAGGTAAACATCTTTTTGGTATTCTCTGCTTTCAGCCAAGATCCATCTGATATCAGCAATTATATCCCTCCTTCCACATCCTCTTCTGAATCCAGCTTGAAATTTCTGGTAGTTCCCTGTCTATATACTGCTGCAATCATTTTTGAATTATCACAATAAAATTTTATTTGTGGAGAGGCGGGACCAAGATGGTGGAATAGACAGACGCTTCCGGCAAGCCCCCTTACAACAAAGACCCGAACAAACAAGTGAAACTAGTATATTTTTACCAAGCTAGGAGCCCTAAACAACAAAGGCAAGGTTAGAAAACGAACTGAGGAGCAGCAGAAGGAAGAGGCAGTTCAGAAGTGGAGAGGAGTTAATGGACCTGAATCACAGGGAGCCCTCAGGCACAAATCCCTGGAGTGGCTGTGGCAAGCTGGTACTAGCATTCGGCTGCAGTTTCCCCAGGAAGAAGGACCCAGCCACACAGCCTACTCACACCTCCAGAACCAGAGAAGAACGGCACTCTCGACGAAAGGTAAGTACTTGAGTATATTATACAACGTCCCCCACCCCCAAGCCAGCTTCAGCAGCTGTTCATTTCCCTGGGCCTCAGATAGGCCTTGTCGAGTGCCTAGAGCCATCCTCCAGGCCCTGGTGAAGGAATAAATTTGCAATTGGGGGAAAAAAAATTTGCCAGCTCCACTAAATGGGGGAGTTCAGGACAGAAGCACCTCCTGTCCAGGCATAAACAGTCCATAGACTTTGAGTAGCTTTCCCCCCTGCATGGACCTGCATGGACCTATTTCAGGAAAATAGGTCCTTGTTGACAGACTACAACTCTCTCAGTAGTGCAGTGGAGAGATGGGAGTTTGATGTTTGACACCACTTTGCCTATTAAACAGGGCCCTCACCTACCCACATCAGGGACCTAAGGACTGGTGGCTTCACTCAGGTCACCAAGCTACACATGACAAGAGTCCAAGGATAACTGGTACCTCCAAGTCTTTAAAACCAAAACCACTCGGTACGCATGGCCCATGTGCAAAACCCACCCACCTGTACACTCTAGGGAACAGGGACACGCTTTCCTCAGAGATGCTTGGGGGATGATTCTCATCCCCTGCCTTGTTCAGAGCGTGACCCCCTGCTGCAATCAGATACCAATACCTACAAAAATCACCCCTGCCACTCTAAGGCTGTAGGACAGAATATGTTCCACACACTTGATGATCAGCTACCTGGACACCTGACCTGAATTCATACAAGAAAACTGAATGAACTACTAGACTGATATACGTGATAACAGCTCTAGCCATCCGGGGACAGGATGTCAGAGCTCCAAAGACTAAAATAATCAAGCTAGTTCACTCAAGCAACCTATCTGGGCACATAAAAACAAAACAAAGCAAGAGGCTATGATACGGTAAGCAAACATAAAATAAACTAATACAATAACTTATAGATGGCTCAGAGATAACAGTCAATATCAAGTCACATAAAGAAACAGACCAATATCACCTTAATGAGATCTCAAAACAAAGAATCAAGGGATCTTCTAGATGAAAGTGCCTTCCTGGAATTACCAGAGGCAGAATACAAAAGATTAATATACAGAACCCTTCAAGACATCAAGAAGGAAATCAGGAAATATGCAGAACAAGCCAAGGAACACATGGGTAAAGTAGATGAAGAAATTAAAAAGGTTATTCAGGAACATAATAAAAAAATTAATAAGCTGGAAAAATCCATAAACAGAGAGCAATCAAAAATTCAGAAGATTAACAATAAAATTTCAGAAGTAGACAACTCAATAGAAAGTCAGGGGAGTAGAATTGAGCAAGTGGAAGGCAGAATTTGTGAACTTGAAGATAAAGCACTTGGAACCAATATATTTGAAGAAAAATCAGATAAAAGAATTTAAAAAAATGAAGAACCCTTAAGAATCATGTGGGACTCTATCAAGAGAAATAATGTATGAGTGATTGGAATACCAGAACAGGGAGGGATAATAGAAAATACAAAGAGAATTGTTGAAGATTTGAAGGTGGAAAACTTTCTCGATACCATGAAAGATGAGAAGATATCTACCCAAGATGCTCATCAAATTCCATATAAGGTAGATTTTAAAAGAGGAAGACATATTACAATCAAACTTGCCAAAACCAAAGATAAAGAGAGAATTTTAAGAGCAGCTAGGAATAAATGAAAAGTCACCTACAGTGAAGAATCAATAAGAATAAGCTCCGACTACTCCACAGAAACCATGCGGGCAAAAATGCAGTGTGATGGCTTATATAAAAAATTGGAGAAGGGCCAAGATGGCTGACTAGGGAGAAGCTACCTCGGATCCCTCTTGCAACAAAGACTCGGAAAAACAAGTGAATCGATCACATACATGACAATCTAAGGACCCTGAACATCAAACACAGGTCTAAAGAGTTGACCCAACTGACATAGACTCAGCCAGCGCAAGCAGGCTGAACACTGACGGGGCTAACGAGAGAACGAGCAACCACGGGGAAGCAGCAACTGTTCTCGGAGCCTAGAGCCAGCATCCCAGTCAGAAAACCTTGGCGCCAGGCTTTGGACTGGGCGCAGGGGAGCTGAGCACAGCATCCTGAGATGGCATAAACATGGGATGCAGCCCTAGCCCCCAGAAGTGACCTCAGGGAAAGCCCAGCCAGTACATGCAGGCAGCACAGCGACACGGCTGACAGGAGAAGTCACCGGGAGGCAGCAACTAGTTTTGGAGCCTGGAGTGTGGCGTCCCAGCTGCGGAACCTTGCTGCTGGGCTTTGGACTGGGAGCGGAGGAATTGACCACGACTTCTGAGACAGCACAAGCACAGGAAGTGGGCCTGACCCTCGGGGGCAATCTCAACCCAGCCAGTGCACACAGACTACAGGCTCCTCCGGAATCTCAGACAAAACAGTCATCACCAAGCAAGATAAGTAACTTTGTCTATATTCCTGGGTGCTACTCTCTCCTATCTATCTGATCCCTCCCCTCCCTTCCCAGGTGGCTTCATTAACATTGGAATTTCCTGGGCCAGAGAGTGAAGTGCTCTGCTGTTCGTTCGTTTGTTTTTTTGTCTTTTCCTAACCCATTTTCCTGGCCTGAGAGAAGCAGCCACAAAAAACCCAGGGACAAAAAATCCTTCCCTGACTTCCCGAAATTGGAGTAAAAATACAGAACAAGCACCAGCCAAGCATGTGAGATCCACAGTCTTGGACTTTCATCTGTACAGGAAACAAGGTGGCTATTATGTTGCAAAGGCAATTCTGATAGTGATCTGACTGTAATTGTTTTAACAGATTACTGGAAAGACAAGTTCTCCAGGTCTGATATCTCTACCTAATAAACAGAGCCCTCACTGACCCACAGTGCAGAACTGAGGGCTGAAGCTCCACCAAAACCACCTAGCCTCCTGCCATAGTGGTCTGAGGACAGTAACACCTACCAATCTGTAGAGGTACATGCATTGGGTGCCTAAGGTACAGCTGCAGAGCCCACCCACCAAAGGGCTTTAGGAATAGAGACACGCCTCACTGGCATTTGGGGGAAGGCTGTCAGCATCCTGCCCCCCCTGGAGTGTGACCCCTGGCTGCTACTAGAATCTGCTGCACACAACTATCACCAATACTCCTCTAAGTGAATAGGTGACAGCCTACACCACACACTTGGTGATCCAAAATCAGAATCTACTCAAGGATAGTGAATGGACTCTCAGGCTGACGTACCTGGTAAAAGCCCAAACCAGCTGGTAATAGGACATAAGTGATTCAAAGGCTACAACAATCAAGACAGCGCAATCTAGTAGCCCACCTACGTATATTGAAAGAAAACAAAACAAGACTCAGTGAGCAAATATAAAATAAATCATTAGAATATCTTATAGACTGTTTGGAGACAGCAGTCGATATCAAACAACATAAAGAAGGAGACCATGATTGATTCCACAATTTCCCAAATTAAAGAATCAAAATCTCTCCCAAATGAAGATACAATCCTGGAATTGACAGATGCAGAATATAAAAAACTAATTTACAGACTGCGTCAAGACGTCAGGGATGACCTCAGATATGAAATAAGGCAATCTACAGAAAAAGCCAAGGAACACACTGATAAAGCAGTTGAAGAAATCAAAAAGATTATTCAAGAACATGGTAGAAAAATTAATAAGCTGCAAGAATCCATAGAGAGACAGCATTCAGAAATCCAAAAGATTAACAGTAAAATTACAGAATTAGACAACTCAATAGGAAGTCAGAGGAGCAGAATCGAGCAATTGGAATACAGAGTGGGGGTGCTGGAAGATAAGGTAATTGACACCAATATAATGGATGAAGAAAAATCAGATAAAAGAATTTAAAAAAATGAAGAAACCCTAAGAATCATGCAGGACCCTATCAAGAAGAATAACTTGCGTGTGCTTGGTGTTCCACAACAAGGAGGGATAACAGAAAATACAGAGAGAATAGTTGAAGATTTGCTGGCAGAAAACTTCCCTGACATCATGAAAGACGAAAGGATATCTATCCAAGATGCTCATTGAACCCCATTTAAGATTGATCCAAAAAGAAAAACACCAAGACATATTATCATCAAACTTGCCAAAACCAAAGATAAAGAGAAAATTTTAAAAGCAGCCAGGGATAAAAGAAAGGTCTCCTACAAAGGAGAATCAATAACAATAAGTTCAGAATACTCAGCAGAAACCATGCAGGCAAGAAGGCAATGGGATGACATATACAGAGCACAGAAGGAGAAAAACTGCCAACCAAGGATCATATATCCAGCAAAACTCTCTCTGAAATATGAAGGCGAAATTAAGATATTTACAGATAAACACAAGCTTAGACAATTTGCAAAAACCAAACCAAAGCTACAAGAAATACTAAAGGAAATTGTTTGGTCAGAAAACCAATAACATCAGATACCAGCACAACACAAGGTCACAGAACAGAACATCCTGATATCAACTCAAATAGGGAAATCACAAAAACAAATTAAGATTAATTAAAAAAAAAAAAAACGCTGAAAATGGGGAATCATTGAAGTCAATATGTAAAAGATCACAATAATCAAAAAGAGGGAATAAATATAGGTAGCATAGAACTGCCATACGGAGAGGGATACAAGGCGATATAGGACATTACAAGTTAGGTTTTTACTTAGAAAAATAGGGTTAATATTAAGGTAACAACAAAGAGGTATAACAACTCCATAACTCAAAATAAAAACCAAGAAAAACATAACGACTCAGGAAACATAAAGTCAAATACTATGAAAATGAGGAACACACAATGTACAAAGAAAAATGTCTCAGCACAAAAAAGTAAGTGGAAAAATGAAATTGTCAACAACACACATAAAAAGGCATCAAAATGACAGCACTAAACACATACTTATCTATAATTACGCTGAATGTAAATGGAATAAATGCACCAATAAAGAGTCAGAGAGTCTCAGACTGCATAAAGAAATACGATCTGTCTACAGCCTGCCTACAAGAGACACACCTTAGACTTAGAGACACAAGCAAACTAAAACTCAAAGGATGGAAAAAAATATAGCAAGCAGACAACAAGCAAAAAAAGCAGAAGTAGCAATATTAGTTTCTGACAAAATAGACTTCAAAGTTAAATCCACCACAAAGGATAAAGAAGGACACTACATAATGATTAAAGGGACAATTGACCAGGAAGATATAACCATATTAAATATTTATGTACGCAATGACAGGGCTGCAAAATACATAAAACAAATTTTAACAGAACTGAAAAGTGAGATAGACACCTCCACAATTATAGTAGGAGACTTCAACACCACTTTCAGGGAAGGATAGGACTTCCAGTAAGAAGCTCAATAGAGACACGGAAGACCTAATTGCTACGACCAACCAACTTGACCTCATAGACCTATACAGAACACCCACCCAACAGCTACAAAGTATACCTTTTTTTTCTAGTGCACATGGAACATTCTCTAGAATAGATCACATAATAGGTCATAAAACAAACCTTTGCAGAATCCAAAACATCAAAATATTACAAAGTATCTTCTCAGACCACAGGTCATAAAAGTGGAAATCAATAACAGAAAAATCAGGGAAAAGAAATCGAATACTTGGAAACTGAACAATACCCTGCTGAAAAAAGACTGGGTTATAGAAGACATTAAGGAGGGAATAAAGAAATTCATAGAATGCAACGAGAATGAAAACACTTCCTATCAAAACCTCTGGGACACAGCAAAAGCAGTGCTCAGAGGTCAATTTATATTGATAAATGCACACATACTAAAAGAAGAAAGAGCCAAAATCAGAGAACTGTCCCTACAACTTGAACAAATAGAAAGTGAGCAACAAAAGAATCCATCAGGCACCAGAAGAAAACAAATAATAAAAATTAGAGCTGAACTAACTGAATTAGAGAACAGAAAAACAATTGAAGGAATTAACAAAGCCAAAAGCTGGTTCTTTGAAAAAATTAACAAAATTGATAAACCATTGGCCAGACTGACTAAAGAAATACAGGAAAGGAAACAAATAACACAAATAAGAAACGAGATGGGCTACATCACAAAAGACCCAACTGAAATTAAAAGAATCATATCAGATTATTATGAAAAATTGTACTCTAACAAATTTGCAAACCTAGAAGAAATGGATGAATTCCTAGAAAAACACTACCTACCTAAACTAACACAATCAGAAGTAGAACAACTAAATAGACCCACAACAAAAAAAGAGATTGAAAAGGTAATCAAAAAACTCCCAACAAAAAAAAATGCCCTGGCCCAGACGTCTTCACTGCAGAGTTCTACTAAACTTTCAGACAAGAGTTAACACCAGTACTACTAAAGGTATTTCAAAGCATAGAAAATGACGGAATACTACCTAACTCATTCTATGAAGTCACCATATCCCTGATACCAAAACCAGGTAAAGACACCACAAAAAAAAAAAAAAAATTACAGGCCTATATCCCTCATGAACATAGATGCAAAAATCCTCAACGAAATTCTAGCCAATAGAATTCAACAACATATCAAAAAAATAATCCACCACGACCAAGTGGGATTTATACCAGGTATGCAAGGTTGGTTTAATACTAGAAAAACCGTTAACGTAACCTACCATATAAATAAAACAAAACACAAAAACCACATGATCTTATCAATTGATGCAGAAAAGGCATTTGACAAATTCCAACACCCATTCATGATAGAAACTCTCAGCAAAATAGGAATTTAAGGAGAATTCCTCAACATAATAAAGGGCATCTATTTTATACAAAGCCAAGAGCCAGCGTCATTCTAAATGGAGAGAGCCTGAAAGCATTTCCTTTGAGAAAGGGAATCAGACAAGGATGCCTTTATCACCACTCTTATTCATCATTTTGCTGGAGGTCCTTGCCAGAGCAATTAGGCTGGATAAAGAAATAAAGGGCATCCAGATTGGCAAGGAAGAAGTAAAAGTATCTCTATTTGCAGATGACATGATCTTATACACAGAAAACCATAAGGAATCCTCAAGAAAACTACTGAAACTAAAAGAAGTGTTCAGAAGACTATCGGGATACAAGATAAACATACAAAAATCAGTTGGATTCCTCTGCACCAGCAAAAAGAACATCGAAGAGGAAATCACCTAATCAATACCATTTACAGTAGCCTCCAAGAAGATAAAATAAACTTAGGAATAAATCTTACCAGAGATGTAAAAGACTTACACAAAAAAAAAAAAAAAAAACTATAAAACACTTCTGCAAGAAACCAAAAGACTTACAGAAGTGGAAAAACATACCTTGCTCATGGATAGGAAGACTTAATATTGTAAAAAAGGCTATTCTACCAAAAGCCATCAATGGATTTCATGCAATTCTGATCCAAATTCCAATGACATTTTTTAATGAGATGGAGAAATAAATCACCAGCTTCATATGGAAGGGAAAGAGACCCTGGATAAGTAAAGCATTACTGAAGAAGAAGAACAAAGTGGGAGGCCTTACTCTACCTGATTTTAGAAACTATTATACTGCCAGAGTAGTCCAAACAGCCTGGTACTGGTACAACAGATACATAGACCAATGGAACAGAATTGAGAATCCAGACATAAACCCATCCACATATGAGTGGTTGATATTTGACAAAGGTCCCAAATCAGTTAAATGGGGAAAAGACAATCTTTTTAACAAGTGGTGCTGACATATCTGGATATCCATCTGCAAAAAAAATGAAACAAGACCAATACCTCAAACCATGCACAAAAATTGAACTCAAAATGGATCGAAGACCTAAATATAAAACCTAAAATGATAAAGATCATGGAAATAAAAATAGGGACAACATTAGGACCCCTAATACATGGCATAAACAGTATACAAAACATTACTAACAATGCAGAAGAAAAACTAGATAACTGGGAGCTCCTAAAAATCAAACATCTATGCACATCCAAAGACTTCTTCACCAAAAGAGTAAAAAGATTACCTACAAATTGGGAAAAAGTTTTTAGCTATGACATTTCCGATCAGCACCTGATCTCTAAAATCTACATGATACTGCAAAAACTCAACTACAAAAAGACAACCCAATTAAAAAATGGGCAAACAGTATGAACAGACACTTCACTAAAGAAGACATTCAGGTAGCTAACAGATACATGAGGAAATGCTTACGATCATTAGCCATTACAGAAATGGAAATCAACACTACATTAAGATTCCATCTCATTCCAACAAGGCTGGCATTAATCCGAAAAACACAAAATAATAAGTGTTGGAGAGGCTGTGGAGAGACTGGAACACTTATACACTGCTGGTGGGAATGTAAAATGGTACAACCACTTTGGAAATCGATTTGGCACTTCCTTAAAAAGCTAGAAATAGACTACCATTCAATCCAGCAATCCCACTCCTTGGAATATATTCTAGAGAAATAAGAGCCTCTATTTACATGAACAGATATATGCACACCCATGTTCATTGCAGCACTGTTTACAATAGCAAACGGATGGAAGCAACCAAGACGCCCATCAATGGATGAATGGATAAATAAATTATGGTATTTTTTAAATATATTTACACAATGGAATACTACACATCCATAAAGAACAGTGATGAATCTGTGAAATATTTCATAACATGGAGGAAACTGGAAGGCATTGTGCTGAGTGAAATTAGTCAGTTGCAAAAGGCCAAATATTGCATAAGACCACTATTCTAAGAGAGTTTAAACAGAGAAAAAAATATTCTTTGATGGTTACAAGAAAGGGAAGGGAGGGAGGGAGGGAGGGAGGGAGGGAGGGAGGGAGGGAGGGAGGGAGGGAGGGAGGGAGAGGGGTATTCACCAATCAGATGGTAGATAAGAACTACTTTAGGTGAAGGGAATGACAACACACAATACAGGTGAGGTCAGCACAACTGGACTAAACCAAAAGCAAAGAAGTTTCCTGAATAAACTGAATGCTTCAAAGACCAGCGTAGCAGGGGCAGGGGTTTGGGGACCATGGTTTCAGGGGACATCTAAGTCAATTGGCATAATAAAATCTATTAAGAAAACATTCTGCATCCCACTTTGGAGAGTGGTGTCTGGGGTCTTAAACGGTAGCAAGCGTCCATTTAAGACGCATCAATTGATCTCAACCCATCTGGAACAAAGGAGAATGAAGAACATCAAGGACACAGGGTAATTACGAGCCTTAAGAGATAGAAAGGGCCACGTAAACTAGCGACTACATCAGCCTGAGACCAGAAGAACTAGATGGTGCCCGGCTATAACCGATGACAGCCCTGGCAGGGAACACAACAGAGAACCCCTGAGAGAGCAGGAGAACAGTGGGATGCAGACCCCAAATTCTCATAAAAAGACCAGAATGAATGGTCTGACTGAGACTGGAAGGACCCTGGTGTTCATGGCCCCCAGACCTTCTGTTAGCCCAGGACAGGAACCATTCCCAAGGCCAACTCCTCAGACAGGAATTGGACTGGACAATGGGATAGAAAATATGCTGGTTAAGAATGAGCTTCTTGGATCGAGTAGACACTTAAGACTATGTTGGCATCTCTTGTCTGGAGAGGAGATGGGGGGGGTTAGACACTGGTGAAATTGACACGAAAAGAGATACTGGAGGGAAGGAGTGTGCTGTCTCATTAGGGGGAGAGCAATTAGGAGTATATAGCAAGGTGTATATAAATTTTTGTATGAGAGACTGACTTGGTTTGTAAGCTTTCACTTGAAGCACGATAAAAAAAAATTTTTTTAATTTTACTTGTGCATGATATTAATGATATTGTTCAATAATTTCCACATTCTGTTAGATCACCTTTCTTTGAATGGGTGCAAATATGAATCCCTTCCAGTTGTTTGGCCAGATAGTTCCCTTCCAAATTTCTTGGTACAGGCGAGTGAGCACTTCAGACATTGCATCCATTTGTTGAAACATCTCACTTGACATTTCATCAATTCCTGGAGGCTTGTTTTTCACCAATGCCTTCAGTGCAGATTGAACTTCTTCCATCAATATTATCAATTCTTGATCACATGCTGCCTCCTAAAATGGTTGAATGTGGACCAATTCTTTTTGGTACAGTGACTCCGTGTATTCCTTCCATCTTCTTTTGATGATTTCTGCATAGAACTCTTCTGCATAGAAGCTTGGATTTTTATTAAAAGTCCTTCTTGACATGGCCTGAACTTGAATTTTTGTCTCCTCAACACCACTTGCCAAAAACTCCACTTTGCTTTTCACGTTTTTCTTCTTAGCCTCCTGCTCTGTGAAGTTTATTGTCTTGTCAAATGATTTGAGGGAAATATATTGAGCTCACTTCTCTGGCCCTCTCTTTACTTCAGAATTTTGATCCTTCAATTGCCTTGGCAAAGATTTGTATATCTCCCAGGCAGGTGTCTTAGACTGGGATCTCTAGAGAATCAAAACCAGTAAAGCATATAAATATATAGAGAGAGAGAAATTTATATCAAGGAAATGGCTCATGTGGTTGTAGAGGTTGTAACATCCCAAGTCCATGGATCAGTGCCTTAGTTATCTAGGGCTGCTATAATAGAAATATCACAAGTGAATGGCTTCAACAAAGAGAAGTTTATTTCTTCACAGTAAAATAGGCTACAAGTTTAAATTCAGGGTGTCAGTTCCAGGGGAAGGCTTTCTCTCTCTTTTGGCCTTCTCATCAATTTTCCCCCAGTCTAGGTGCTTCTCTGCACAGGGACCCTGCTCCTGGCACTGCTTTCTTGGCTGTATGAGGTCCCCCTGTCTCTCTGCTTGCTTCTTTCTCTTATATCTCAAGAGATTGCCTCAAGACACAATCTGATCTTGTAGACTGAGTCATGCCTCACTAACAGAACTGCCACCTATCGTCCCTCATTAGCATCATAGAGGCAGGATTTAAAACTATGGGAAAATCAGACAGTACCAGGAATCATGGCCCAGCCAAACTGATACACACATATTTGGGGGGATGTAATTCAACCCATGGCAGTCAAGGTAGAGGCTCCTCCTGATTCATGTAGCCACAGGGGGCTGGTGAATCCAAGATCGGCAGGTCAGAGACCAGGGCTGTTGCTCACTGGCTGTGACGACTGATGAATCCCAAGATCTGCGGGCAAGACTGCAGGTAAGCTGCTAGCTCAAGTCCAGAGAACCACAGGTCAGACAAACAGGAGCCAGCTGCAGGATTCAGAACAAGCAAAAGCCCCTGAGCCCTGCCAGAACATCACCCCACACTCGATGCAGGCCACACGCCCAAGGAAACTCGCCTTCAACTAACTGGCTGCTCACAGCAGACACCATCATGGGAGTGATCACGTATGAAATGTCAACAGGGAAGTGGCAACAACATCACAGAACTACCAAAACATTGAGAATCATGACCCAGCCAAGTTGACACGCAATCTTAACCATCACAGCAGGGCTCTCTGCCCAGGTCCTCAGCATCTGACCCATTGCAAAGATGCCTTTGGGAATAGAGTGGCTCTCCGATGTAGGATCACTTCTGTATTGCTTCTTTGTTTCCAGACTCTTCGCTCCTCCTTTAATTGCCTTGAAAGCTCTCCAATACCTTGAAAGACAATTTTTTTTTTTTTTTAATCTGCCATTTCTATTTCTCATCATGAATTTGTTCTCTCTCAAGGTATGTTATCATAGACAGAAGTGCATGTGAACTATCAGGCTTTTAATTTTAGCACTCTTTTATGATTTTGGGGGTCAGTTTAAAGGGGCAGCAGGTAAGCCCTGGACGTTTTATATCATCTTGGAATTCCCACACTGATGGTAGAACTAATGACATTACCTATTATTATCATGGAGTGACAACATAGAAGCTACAGTTTACTAGAAATTACTATGATACAGACACAATGTTAACAGATTGAAATATGTATTCTCATTTAATTGGTATAATTAGACAATGAGGCGGATATTATTTTATTTTTCAAATGAGCTCCTTAGGTAAGGCATAAAGTAATTTGTGAAAGGTCACAGAGTGACAGAGCCCATGCTTAAACGACCTCATTTGGAAGCTAGTTTGGAAAAAAAGAGCCTCTGGTGATCTTTGAGTAAAGGTTAAACATTAGCTCACGTTGCACGGGTGTTGTAGCCACAGTCTGTTAACATAAGATCTCTCGGTTTCTACATGACTGTAGCTGTTTCTCACTACGAGGAAATGAAACTAAAGATAAGTACACAGACTCCTAGCAGTGTGGACATTCATCTGCCATTTAGCACATATTTTTTTTTTTTTAGCATTCGTATCTTTCAGGCAACAGACCAGGTGGCCTCTGAATACATAATAATGAACAAGACAAGCCACTTCCTTGATGGAACGTCATTGATAGGAACCTGAAAAATAAATATATAGGTAAACATGATTCATTGTAACAAGTTGTGAAAAGCAGTAAGGTATTATGAGAGCGCTTAGGCAAAGCACCTAAGCCAGGGGACAGTTTTTTATGAGGAGAGAAAAAAAAAAAAAAAACCCATTGTAGCAAAGTTGATTCTGACTCATGGCAACTCTATAAACTCTATAGGACAGAATGGAAGTGCCCCATAGGGTTTCCGAGGCTGTAATTTTCATGGACACAGACTGCCAGATCATTCTCCCGCTGAGTGGCTGGTGGGTTCAAACCTCTGACCTTTCAGTTAACTGCCGAGCACTTAACCATTGTGCCACTAGGACCCCTGCATTTGATTAAACCACCCATTGCCATTCAGTCGATTCTGACTCATAGTGACACTTTAGGATAGAACAACTGCCCCATAGGGTTTCCAAGGCTGCAAATCTTTACGAAAGCAGACTGCCACATCTTCCTCCCATGGAGGGGCTGGTGTGTTCGAACCACCCACCTTTCGGTTAATAGACAGCGCTTAACCACCACTCCACCAGAGTTCCTTGCATTTGATTAGGCCTAGAGAAAAGAGACTATATAGCATTTGGGAAACCACCTGTAATTTAAGATGGCTTGAACACAAATTATGAAATGAAAAAAGTGAAAAAGCTTCCAGTTGTAATAAAGACCTATGTTAAACTATGTAAACTTTACAACCTCTAAGCTGTACTGGAAACCCAGGTGGTATAGTGATTAAGAGCTACAACTGCTGATCAAAAGGTTGAAATCCACAGGTGCTCCTTGGGCACCATCTGGGGCAGTTCTCTGTCCAAAGAGTTGCTGTGAGTTGGAATTGACTCAACAGCAACGGGTTTGGTTTTTTTGGTTAAGCTGTATAACTCTGATTACTTTCTTTTGCAACCCTGTGTCCCATAGCTGATACCATATATGACACAATTATGTATATTTACATGACCCCTGGAGAGTTACCATGATGGTAGGTAAGAAAACACAGAAGTACACTGATTTTAATTTCGCTTAGTAAGGGGATTTGCTTCTTTTCCAAAAAAAAAAGATTATTTAAATTGGGGTTATTAGGAGACAGAATTGATGAATAATTTGATGTAGAAGGAAACAAGAAGCCCCAGTAAGTTTTCGGTTTTTCCCCCTTTATTACTCAAGAGCAGAGACTATCTCAACTGACGAATATAAAAGTAATCTGATCTTATTTTATTAGAACACCAGACTGATACAAAGTTATAGAAAACAGTAAAAACTCATGGCAATGATTTCCTTCCAGCTGAACTTTGTCCTACTTCTCTTGGGGCTCTTTGCCTTTAGCAACAGGAAAAATGATAAAGATATTCAATGTAATAGGGATGTAAAAGGCAGTATACTGTAACATGAAAGAACACACCCTTTGGAGCTAAATGAGCCTAATCCAAATACCATTTCTCTAGCTTGCTACTTGTTTAAGCATATATTGTAAGCAGAATAATGTCCCCCCAAAGATGTCCACTTTCTAATTCCCCTTCCCCCACCACACACACACACACACACACACACACTCACTCACACTCCCACTTTCTAGGTACATAGAATTGCAAAATAAAAATGTAGAGCACCTTTTTCAAAAATTAATAAAATTTTCAAGACATTGATGGTAGAGCATTAAATAAAATGTGGGGTCCTTTTGAGAAAAGGAAGTGTGTTACTGCCCAGGACTCAGCTGCTAACCGAAAGGTAGGTGACTCAAACCCACACAGTGGTTCCATGAAGAAAGACCTGCTGATCTGCTCCCATTGAGATTACAGCCTACAAAACTCTATAGGGCAGTTCTCCACTATCACATGGGGTCGCCACGAGTGGAAATCGACTTGACTGCACCTTAACAACAACAAATATTGCACAGGCTAGAACTTCTAGTATGATGTAAAATACTAGTGGTGAGAGAGAACATTATTGCCTCTTCCTGATATTATGGGGAAAGTATTTATCCTAAAGTGTGAGGTTACATGTAGGTTTATTTGTAGATGTTCTTCATGGACTTGAGCTAGTTGCCCTCTATTCCTAGTTTCCTGAGAGTTTTTAATCAAGATGTGGTTTTCCTGGTTCTTGGTATGAAGGGTTATTTTCTATTGTATCCTTGACATTTGGGCGATTATGTTTGAAGTCTCTGGTTCTTATTTACATTTTTTATTTTAGCAGGCAGTCACCCTGTTTAGGTTTAGCATGCAAGCACTGACTTATTTTTGTGGGCTGCAGTTCCAATAACACCAATTTTCAGAGGTTTGTACTGTTATTTTGGTTTATCTGGTTCCACTGAGGCCCTGGTCCCCTGGTCTTTACTGATGCTTCTTAAAAGGGCAGAAGGAGATTTTTCCATTCTGGTCTGCACGCTGACTGTAGCAAAAGGGAGTCTCCAGCACTTGGAGACAGCCCACAGAGCACACGGGCCATGTGCTTCTTGTGGCAGTGTCTTCCTTGCTGGTTTCTTTGAATATGTCATATCTCCAGGTGAGAGAAGAAGGCCTGAGAGGGAAAAGAGTACTTCCCCTGGCCACTTACTGACAACGGTACTTCTAACAGATTCCCTTGACTGGTACTGTGGGGTTTGCCTGGTGTTGTCAATGAGACTCCCATCAGTCAGGGGAAGAAATGAGTCTATCTGGGCTGCCTTTTATTACTAGGTTGGGATCGGGAAACACTGGGAGTGGACCATACCCTTCTTCTCTTGGGTGTGGTGGGGGTTGGAGGAGGCACAGGACACCCTGCCTCTGTGCTAGTCTTTCAGTCTTGGGGTTACAAACCAGCTCACCTTGCCCTTGAAAGCCAGTTGCCATTGATTCAACTCTGACTCATGGAGACCCTGTGTGTTAGAGTAGAACTGTGTTCCGCAGGCTTTTCAGTGGCAGATTTTTCAAAAGTAGATCATCAGGCCTTTCTTCTGAGGCACCTTTAGGTGGACTCTAGCCTCCAAACTTTTTGTTAGAAGCCAAGCGTGTTAACTGTGTACACCACCCACGGATTCCCACCTCTCTCTTAACACCATTCAAAGCCCCTCCTCCCCTCCTCCGCCCTACCTGCCAACCCCCACCCCCACCCCATTGTTTCTTGTGTTGTTTCTGGGTGAGGATCAGGGAGAGATGAGTCTACATCTTCTTGTCCTGACCTAAAGTCTTGGCTTTCTTTTCTCCATCTGATTTCCTGTTGCAATAAATCGAATATCTCTCTTTGTTTTTTACTTCTTTTGCCCTGGCTTCTCTCCTTTTCCATTTTATTCAAGTTTGTTCTTTTCTTGCTCTGCTCCTATTCTTTGATTACTTCTGTTCTAGAGGTTTCTCTGCCCTATCTGGTTACCATACTTTGTATCCTGAAAGACACTAGAATGCAGGTTCTGACAGGGATAGCATCAGATTTGCAAAATGAAACTTCATGCATAAAAAAAAGATTTTAATCCTAGCACTAAATCCATTTCACATGTTGAGAAACACCCACTGTACATACATTTTATCTCCACTTCCACTGAGCAAACATTAAAACTATTTCTTGTTTATTCATTTCATAATCAGAACATTCGTACAATGACAGCTGACTTCACATGTGTTTAAACAGAACTTATGTAATCACTGTGGTTGCAGCTGTCAAAGAGCTCCAAAACACTCTTTGACAGAGGAGATCAACTTTGGGCATGATGACTGGGTAAAGAGAGCTGCAACCACAGAAAAGTTTGGTCTGCTCATCCTCAGTCTTAGTTTGATTATCACCTTCCATGGATATGTTTTCTGATCCTTAGATTAGATTCTATTTTGCATTCCCTGTGTTCTCATTGATTGGTTATTTCCCCCAATCTAAGCCTCATTATAAAGCCTTGGTGGCACAGTAGTTAAGAGCTCGGGTGCTAACCAAAAGGTGAAACTTCTGGGACCCTTCCACGAGCTTGGATGCCGTACACTAGCAGGAAACTTACTATGCATATTATTTCTTATGCTAGTTTTTGGTTTTAGTGTCAAGTCTGGGGCTTAGGAACTATGAAGACAAAGACTGGCAGAAGATGGAAAGAAAGCAGTGGCATAATTATACTACAAGACCTTGATTAAAAGTTTGGGTTTTAGACTGAGGGTAAAGGAGAAAAAACTGAAAGATTGTGTGCAAGGGAGTGGCCTGATCATATTTTGGCTTAGAATCATCACTTTGGCTGCAGTGTGAAAAATGAATCGAGATATATTGAAACTGTAAGAATGGGTGTTCCAAAGTGTGTAGATTGCCTGTCGTATATGTTATTGCAGGCTTATTCCGAAGAAGGAACACTTCCCACATGTGAGTCATAGTTCAGCCAGTGGGGATTTCCACAGAAGCATAACAAATTAACACAGCTCTGGGAGCACAAACACCAGAATGAATTTTTAACAACACTGTAGAAGTTTCCACCCTAGTGGCAGGATGACTGCTGTTATTTTTACTTTTATTTCCACTCAGCAATAACAATGTTTTTAAGTATTTGCTATGAGTCAGACACAGTGGCAAGAGATTTTCATGTTTGATCTCACTTGAATCTTACAACTAGCCAGTGAAGCTGATATTATTATATTCATTTTTCATGAGAGGAAACTCTACTTAAGGGGTTATGTAATTTTCCAGGGTCACAGCTGGTAAGTAACGGAGTCCATGCTTTAGGTACACGGTTTGGAAGCTAGTTTGTAAAAGACTAGTAGGTCAGTTAGGGTCACTGTTTGTTTCAACTTTTATTTATGAATTAGTCACATACTTAACAGAGTTTATCAATATAAAATCTTGCTTCTTAAAAGTACAAATATTGTATGAGACCACTATTATAAGAACTCAAGAAATAGTCTAAACAGAGAAGAAAATATTATTTGATGGTTACGAGAGGGGGGAGGGAGGGGGGACTCACTAATTAGATAGGAGACGAAAACTAATTTAGGTGAAGGGATGGACAACACACTATACAAGAGTGTTCAGCGCAACTAGACTATACCAAAAGCAAAGAAGTTTCCTGAATAAACCGAATGCTTTGAAGGCCGGAATAGCAGGGGCTGGTGTGGGGGGACCACGGTTTCAGGGAACGTCTAGGTCAATTGACATAATAAAAACTATTAAGAAAATATTCTGCATCCCATTTTGGAGAGTGGCATTTGGGGTCTTAAACGTTAGCAAGGGGCAATCTAAGATGCAACAATTGGTCTCAACCCACCTGGAGCAAAGGAGAATGAAGAACACCAAAGACACAAGGTAAGTATGAGCCCAAGAGTCAAAATGGGCCACACAAATCAAAGACTACCTGAAGAACTAGATGGTGCCTGGCTACAACTGATGACAGCCATGACAGGAAACACAACAGAGAATCCCTGAACGAGCAGGAGAGCAGTGGGATGCAGACCCCAAATTCTAGCAAAAAGACCAGACTTAAGGGCCTGACTTAGACCAGAGGGATCCCAGAGGTCATGGTCCTCAGACCTTCTGTTAGCCCAAGACAGAAAACATTCTCGAAGCCAACTCTTCAGACAGGGATTGGACGGGGCTACAAGACAGAAAATGATGCTGGTGAGGAGTGGCCTTCTTGATCAAGTAGACACATGAGACTATCCGGGCAGCTCCTGTCTGGAGGGGAGGTGTGAAGGCTGATGGGGACAGAAGCTCGCTGAACGGACACGGAAACACAAGGTGGAGAGAAAGAATATGCTGTCTCATCAGCGGGAGAGCAACCAGAAGTATATAGCAAGGTGTATACAAGGTTTTGTCTGAGAGACTGACTTGATGTGTAAACTTTCACTTAAAGCACAATAAAAACTAAAAAAAAAAGACCAGGCTTAATGGTCTGACTGAGACTAGAAGGACCTCGGAGGTCATGGTCCCCAAGCCTTCTGTTAGCCCAAGATAGGAAGCATTCCTAAAGCCAACTCTTCAGACAGGGATTGGACTGGACCATGGGATAGGAAATGATACTGGTGAAGACTGAGCTTCTTAGATTAAGTGGGCACACGAGACTATGTGGGTAGCTCCTGTCTGGAGAAAAATGAGAGGGCAGAGGGGGCCAGAAGCTGGCCAAATGGACACGAAAATAGAGAGTGAAGGGAAGGAGGGTGCTGTCTCATCAGAGGGAGAGTAACTAGGAGTATATAACAAGGGGTATATATGTTTTTGTATGAGAGACTGACTTCGTTTGTAAACTCACTTAGAGCACGATAAAAATTAAAAAAAAAAAAATCTTGCTTTTTAGTTCCTAGATTTCTGTAGAAATTTAGATTTCTTTGTGAAAAAGTAAACAGAAACCAAGGAAATAAGGCAGAGTCTTATAGCTATGAGCACATTCTTTCATTCCACAAATATGTTTTGAGCATATCTGTATTTGAGACACTGTGGTAGGCTCTTAGGATACAGATGCGAACTAGACTTTGTTCCTGCCTGTTAGAAAGCTTGACATAAAATGAATTTTAAGGCAGAAAACATTATTAGAGTTAAGTAAGGTTACTATTTACTGGAAAAAGATTTAATTTTTATGAAATATGTTTATATGCAACTAACAACACAGTAAAAAAAATTTTTTTTCTGGTTAATAACATAATCTCAAAATATACGCAGCAAAAATTTCAGAATTACAAGAAGAAACTGATCATCTGTCAATAAAGTAAGAGCAATGGAAGCATATTAGTGAGGAGATATATTATAAACTGCTATTTCATCCTTATTGGGATTCGTCAGTACAGTGTAGCTGATGCCATAAAATTTTAAATATTTTCTTTTTAAAACTTATTAGCATATAAACAGTGGTGCAATTAGGTATTGAATGCTTAAATAATTCAAATTGTTAACTGTCCTTGACTTATTCTGGAATAAACTCAAGGATTTAAATCCAATAAAGGGTAAAAGAGAGAACGGTATTTGCCTTAGGCATGAGGAATCCATGTTTTAAAGAGACAGTCCTCACTTTGTACAGTTCTGATGTGCATATATTCCAATTACCACCTGACAACACAGTTCAAATTTCAGTACCAGAGTATATTAACTGTGCAATTAACTGAATAATTGCATGAGTATACACTTCCCTGATAGCTCTTCAGTCCACATATCTCTACACAAACAAGAGATGCTCATCATGATAGTGGCCAATGCAGCACTTGTTTCAAAGTCTGTCAGTGACTGGTCACTGCACATCTGTTTTTCCATCTCATGCACAGACAGCAAAGCATGTAGTTGTGTTGCCTCCTTGTTGCTTATTTATTAACTCATGTGTCATTTTACAAAAATGGATACCCCAAAGAGGAGATTGGCCAAAAAGAAATGACAGTGCAGCAGAGTAACGAAGAGTGATAATGCAGGAAGTGAAATGTGAATCAAGCGTAAATGGAATTATAGGAGAAACAGCTGATTGTGAGAACACTGGTATTGCTGCCATTGGGAGGCTCTAGATATGCAGCCATAAGAACTTAGTGAAGGCAAACTATTGACATAAATGAGTAAAGTGGTCGTGACGAAAAGGATGAAGATGTTCCTGAGGAAGAGATTCCAGAAACTATTTCACAGGAATTCTCATAGATATTTCACAACATGGAAAGCACAAAGAGAAAATGTTGGAAGCTGATTCAAGCCTAGAAAGTGCTATGACAACTCACCAAAGATGTTCATTCTGTATAATTAGTTGTACTATGAAAAGAAGGTGAGCACTGTTCAAACTATTTTCAATAAGTTGTTTGTTTTTTTAACCAAGAAAGAAAACACGTAAATTCTGTGTTTCTAATGTTTTAAAATAAGATATACTAAATAAATATCATTTTAGCATTTTTTAAATTCCTCTCTATATTTCTGACAATAAAAAAGTTTTGAATGTGTTCACAAAAATTTTTGAAGGTCACAGAACAATCAATTTTTCTCATTGATTACTAATATCTTTTTACATGGCTTCAGCTAGCAAGGTCATTCTTATGGCTTCATGTGTGCAAAGCAAGGACTGTCTGTTTGGAAAAGACATTTTAGTAAGTTTTGTATCTGGTCATAAAGGTAAAGTTTGCTGATATTTCTTATACCCCGTGATCAAATTAAAAGTATTGACACATCAAAACTCTTTGCCCATTGCCATCAAGTGAATTCCAACTCATCAACTCATCAAAACAATTAATTGAGAATCATGCTATTCAAAATCCCTGTATTATACCAGGCTATGATAGTTTGTGCAGCTCTGGGGGCACAGTGGTTAAGAGCTTGGCTGCTAACCAAAAGTTCCGCAGTTCGAATCCCCCAGCTGCTCCTTGGAAACCCTATGGGGCAGTTCTCTGTCCTATAAGGTCGCTATGAGTTAGAATAGACTCAGTGGCAGTAGGCTCTTTGTGATAGTTTGTATCCTTTGTGAAGTGAACATGATAACCACTACACTATACAGTTTGTATCCTTTGTGTCAATAGATATTATGAATACAGGTTGGTAGTATTTTTGGTAGACCATAAAAATGGATCAGCAACTGTACATAGCAATTTACAATGCATCGGTCTCCTGTGCTTTGGATAATTCTCTATTTACATCTTGAATCAATTTGGCATCTTTGGGGATAACCGTTTTGCTTGCTACAAATCCATTTCCTCTCTGTATAGGCCCTCGCACTACTGACACCATTGTCATTCAGGTAGGCACATTCTCCAACTCCTTTGATGGTAAACCTAAAGCCAAACACAAAAATATTAACTATTAATAGGTTGGACATCTGCATTGGCTCCTCCACTATAATCTTCAGAAACTCCCCCTCTAGATTTTTTTTTTATCCCAATAAAACAGGAACAAAAGCCTGTCATTCATATGCCTCCTTAATATCTCATGCCATTTCTCTGTTTAGTTCCTTTTACATTTTCAAGGTCCCTGCCTCAATATCACAACTTATCATTCATCCATAACATACCCAGGTATGTTGTTGTTTAGGTATTCATTTAGGTGTTTACCATCGTGCCCAGATGGACTGCTACCATGTGTAGCCATCAGTGGAGATTATTTTCAGTCTTCCCCTGAATTACTTCATAAATGTGTGAAAATAAAAAATTTTACTTGCTGGTAAATTCCTAAAAGGTCTTAACTTGGATTGATGGAGATGATTGGACCCCCACAACATATCTTCAATAAAATGGTTACATTCAAAATATCCCTCTGAATTATTCATCATGCAAGGAACTGTCACTAGGTTTCTTCTGGCGATAAAAATTTAGGAAAATCTTTATGGGTTCTGTAGAGATCTTCCTTTTCTGAATGGACACAGCAGCTGGAAGAGCGGACTTAACAGTTATTGATAGCAGTTCTTCAGTGGCTCCCTGGAATTTTTAAAAGCTTGATGTGCATCACTTGTTGTCTGTACATTCCAAATAGGGGTTTCAGCAAAGAAAAGTTTTCGGTCAGTGGATGAGGGCAAGAACTTTATCAAATGCCATCATCACATTAAAGATTTCAACTATAATCAAAATAAGTAATGTTTACCCAGAGCAGCAGCTAGTAAATGGAAGAGCAAAGAATCTGTACTGCCTTACCTCATACTGCAGTGAGATTTAAATGGCATTAAACTTTTGTCTCCTAAACACAACTCACATACACAACCACACATTAACATAGTAGAAGGAAGAGAAGTCTCAAAACGTACGAGTTATTATTTTCGGTGCCATCTGTCCATTTCCAGGTGTGACGCAACGATTCTCTGCTAAGGCCAATCCAATGGTCAGAAGGACCTTTGTATCTTTTCAGGAAAATCTATTATAAAACACAAAGTGAAAACATTTGTCTCTTTTTCTCATAATACCTGATCTTTATTAGTTACTTTATTTAAAGTGACCCAAAAACCCACTGCCGTCAATTCAGGCTCATAGCAACCCTATAGAACAGAGTAGAACTACCCCATAGAGTTTCCAAGGAGCACCTAGCGGGTTTGAACTGCCAGTCTCTTGGTTAGCAGCCATAGCACTTAACCACTATGCCACCAGGGTTTCCATAAAAGTGACCACACACCCCAATTTGCCTGGGAAAGTCTCATTTTATTTATGCCTGTTGTTACTGGATAATATTTCATAGTGCCCTATTTCATTGCCCAAAATGTCCCAATTTGAATGATAAATTATACAATTTGTTATATTTAGTTACATTTATTAGTGAAACAGTAAAAATACAACTAATAAGTACATCTAGTCCACAGGTTAGCTATAAGAATTAAATGAATGTATCTAAAATGCCTCACAGGGTTCCTGGCATGAATATAGCCTCAACAAACATCAGACCCAAAGGTGTATCCCTCACCCTAAAGTCTGCCTGGACAGGAATCCTTCTGTTTCGTATCATTCAGCTATTACCCTCTTCAGTCCAGACCCTCCGAGGGCTAAGTATTCAACAGAGAACAGGATCCAAAAACAACTCTTACCAGTTCCTCTGGGATTTCAAACTGAGCAAGACTAGCTTCCACTGAGGCACAGAAGGTCTGACTGAATGTCCAATTCCTTGTCTCCTCAGAAAAATAATAACACTTCCCTTTAAATCCAATCCAGGTTTCTGGGCAGGCAGCACACATAGAGAACTCTAAGACATTCTCTTGTTTTCTCCCTAAGAGTTAGACAATCACAATGCATTATAATAAATAAATGTTAAAATCTCTTTTATCAGTTTACCCACTTCCTGTCCCGAAGTCAATTTTGAATTTGATTGCTATTCTCCTAACTCACCACTAAGGGTCTTAGCCTAAGCACAGTAGTCTTCAGTCCAATGGTCTTCAAGCTGGGAACCCGTGCACCTAACATTCCAAGCAGTTCATTAGCACAGGCTTTTTTGTAACATCATATAGATTTTCTTTTCCCACATCTTCCTTCATATTAGCCCTTCTTCCACTTGGCAAAAAAAAAAAAAAGGCAAACCCCTTTCCTCTCCCGGATTTTACTATGCTGTATTTCTTGGGAGCTCCAAAAACCCCCAGTGGATGTAACACAAATAAAACATTGTTTTTTGTACCAAAAATACAGTTTAAGGCTTTCTGGGATTTTTCCATTTTATGTGTATTTCTGTTAAATATGGAGTCCTTGAGTGGTTGAAAATGGTTAATCCACTCTGCTGCTAACTGAAAGGTTGAAGTTTCAAGTCTACCCAGAGGCACCTCAGAAGAAAGGCCTGGCAATCTACTTCTGAAAAATCAGCCTTCAAAAGCCCTATGAAGCACAATTCTGCTCTGATCCACATGGGGTCATAATGAGGCAGAATTGAAAACAACTTGTACTGGTATATGAAATATAAAAAAAAAAAAATTTTTTTATATATAAGAAATATTTTGACACTTGTCATATGTTCTGGGAGCCTGGTGGTGCAGTTGTTAAGTGATATGGCTGCTAACCAAGAGGTTAGCAGTTCAAATCCACCAGCTGCTCCTTGGAAATGCTATGGGGCAGTTCTCCTCTGTCCTCTAGTGTCACTGTGGGTCAGAATCAACACGATGACAATGGGTTTGGTTTTATGGTTTGGTCATATGTTATGAAATAAGTAATATTTCAGAGTCTAGGCCATGGGGAGAACAGAAATTTTTGTTTTATAATCTCACCTTTCCTCCCCTAACATCTCTTCCTGGACTGTTCTTAAGTGTGTCAAGCACTAAAGATCTACTGTCTCTATATACAAAGGACTAGTAATTTTTCAAAGCATATAGTTCTCTTTCCTTTTATGCATTCTCAGTCAAGCTTAAGTAGCTGATAAAATTCTTAAGGCTACAAAGGATATACCTAAAACATTTCAAGTAGAGGTCTGTGATGGTTAAGATTGTGTATCAACTTGGCTGGGCCATGATTCTAAGTGTTTGCACTTGATCACTCCCATGATGGGATCTACTGTCAGTAGCCAATCAGGTGAAAGGGAGTTTCCTTAGGAGTGTGGCCTGCTTCCGAATATAAGCAGATGTTGCGGCTGCCTCCTGTTCATCTGACCTCTGGTTCCTGGAACTTAAACTCTCAGTTTATCTGGGATTCATAGATCTTCACAGTCTTGTGAGGCAAGCCTTGCTCTTCGGCCTTGGGTTCGCCAGTCTCTGCAGCTAAGTACATCAAGAGAAGCCTTTTGGTCTTGCCTGTCAGTCTTGGAATTCATCCATATTCACAGCCCGTGGGCAAAAGCCCTGCTTTCTGACCTGGTGATCTTGGGTTCGCCAGCCCCTGCAGCTACATGAATTGGGAGAAGCCTCTACCCTAATCCACAGCCTTGGGATGTTTCAGCCTCTACAATTGTGTGAGCTGTTTCTTTGGTATAAATCTGTCTGTATATATATATTTATACGCTTTACTGTTTTTTTTTCTCTAGAGGACCCAGCCTAAGACAAGGTCTCACCTGACTACTTATTTAATCAAACGATAATTTGGATTAAAGCATGTCAGAGAATAGGTCCACAGATGGAACTCCTGATCTTCCCACAAACCTCCTCCACCCACAGCATTTCTCCTACCAGTAGATGGCAACTGTATTCTTGCTACTGCTTGGGGGGAAAGCCTTAAAGTCATCTTTCACTCCTCTTTCTCAAACTTCATCTCTGATATGTTATGAAATGCAGTCGGTTCAATTTTCAAAATATCCAGAGTCTGGCCACCCTCCCCAAGCTCCACTGTTGGTTTCACCTGATCCAAGCCATTCTCATCTCTTACCTGGAGTACAAGAGTGCCCTAATAGATCTCCCTGCTTCTACCCTTGACTCCTAACAGTCTACTCTCACTATAGCAGTCAAAATGGTTCTCAAAAATGAAAGTCAGATCATACCACTCCTCTCCTAAAACCCCCTAAACTTCCTCATTGCACCTAGAGATTGGGGAAAAAAAAAAAACCAAAGTCTTTAAATGACCTACATATGCCTGTCACCTCTCCAGCACCCTATCTTATTACTCTTCTTTTTCCTCAGTATACTTGTGCTAAATCAGCTTCATTGTTGTTTCTCAAATAAGCCAGGTAGATTCCTCCTTAGGGCTTTTTCTTTACTGGTTCTCTCTGCCTGGAATGCTTTCACCAGGTAGCTACATGGCTAACTCCTTCATCTCCTCCAAGATTTCTCAAGGGCTTTGCTATATTGGCCAACCTACGTATACTGCAAACTGTTCCACCTATATGCGTCTTTATTAAGTTTATTACTTGTGAGTTTTTCTGCTAGGGTGCAAGTCTATGAACAAAGAATTTTGTGTGTTTTGTTCATTGAAATATCTCAAGCACTTCACAGAGTGACTGGCACATAATGGAGCTCAATAAATATGTGCTGATAATATAAATGTGTAGAGAACATCGTAAAATTTGGAGAATAAGTAACTTACCTGCTATGATAACAGAAAGTGCAAAAACAGTTGAGGTTAGGAATATAATGAGGAGGCAACACAAAATTTGGGCAAAGGTTACAGGCAATGTACTTGTTTGCCATCTTCTTCTACCTGTAAAACACAAATGTCATTATAAAGGGTTTAGGGAGAAAAAAAAATATCTGAGGTTACCAGAGAATTAACCTCTAAGCTCAACTGGACCTCAGTTGCCATTGGACCTACTGCCAATGTCTTTCATGTAAAGTCTTGCTCCATAAAGAACAGCCATGGCCCAAAGAGGACTAGAGATAAGGGCCTCTTCTTGAACTGTTGGAATAAGAGTTAATGAGAGACCAAAAAACAAAAAGTGAAGAGAAAAAATTCGGATGAAAATGAAACATATAAATAATCCAGATTTACCTCCATAATTTTGAGACCTGATTAGACATATTGAGGGAATCATTAGAAAATTAATCAAGTGTAATTCAGTACACCAACAGAATGAGAGAATAAAAACATGATCTTCTTAATAAATGCAGAAAAAGCATGTGTTATGGATTGAATTGTGTCCACCAAAAATGTATGTCAACTTGGCTAGGCCATGATTCCCAGTATTGTGTGGTTGTCCACCCTTTTTTGATCTGTTGTGATTATCCTGTGTGTTATAAACCCCAACCTCTATGATGTTAATGAGGCAGAATTAGAGGAAGTTATGTTATGAAGCAAGACTCAATTACAAGATTAGTTGTATCCTGGAAACCCTGGTGGTGTAGTGGTTGTATCTTGAGTAGATCTCTTTCTTTTTTTTTTAATTGTGCTTTAAGTGAAAGTTTACAAATCAAGTCAGTCTTTCATACAAAAACTTATGCACGCCTTGCTATGTAGTCCTAGCTGCTCTCCCCCTAACGAGACAGCAGGCTCCTCCTCTCCACCCCATACTCCCCGTGTCCATTCAACCAGCTCCTGTCCCCCCCACATCTCGCCTCCAGACAGGAGTTGCCCACATAGACTCACGTGTCTACCTCAGCCAAGAAGCTCACTCCTCATGAGTATCATTTCTGTCTTATAGTCCAGTCCAATCCCTGTTTGAAGAGTTGGCTTCGGGAATGGTTCCAGTCTTGGGCTAACAAGGGGTCCAGGGACCATGACCTCCAGGGTCCCTCTAGTTTCAGTCAGGCCATTAAATCTGATCTTTTTACAAGGAGTCAATCTCTTTTGAGATATAAAACAGAGAATCAAGCCGAAAGGAAGTGGGACTTCATATCACCGAGAAAGACACTCCAGGAACACAGTGCATCCTTTGGACCCAGGGTCCCTGCACTGAGAAGCTCCTAGACCAGGGGAAGATTGAAGATTGATGACAAGGACCTTCCCCCAGAACTGACACAAAGAGAAAGATTTCTCTGGGAGCTGGCACCCTGAATTCAGACATCTCATCTCCTAAACTGTGAGAGAATAAATTTCTGTTTGTTAAAGCCATCCACTTGAGGTACTTCTGTTATAACAGTACTAGATAACTAAGACAGAATTTGGTACCAGGAATGGGGTGCTGCTATAACAGAAATGTAGAATGTGGAAATGATTTTGGAATTTGTAATGGGTAGAGGCTGGAAGAGTTTTAAAGTGCCAGCATGATAAAGCCAGATCTGCTGCCCAAAACTGAGGGGGCAGAGCTGCCATGCCAAAGGGGCAGAAGAATGGGGCCTGGAGGGAGCCGAAGGGGTAGGGTCACCACTCAGACAGACTAGGGGAATGGGGCAGCCCAAATTCAAGGGAGCAGAGTTGCTGTTCCAGTGGGTCTAGAAAATGGAGCTGAAGCCCAGGGCCGGGGGTCTCCACCCAGAATCTGAAGAGTGTGACCAACATCCAGAGTCTGAAGGGCAGGGTCATTGCCTAAATGTTCTCAGAAAACAGAGGATTATTTTCAAGACTTGAGAAGTAATGTATCCTGCTGACTTGCTTGGTGCCTGTTATCCCTTCTTTCCCTCCAATTTTTCCCATTTGTAATGGAAATACCTACCTTGGGTCTGTTCCTCCATTGTATTTTGGAAGCAGATAACTTGTATTCTAGATTTCACAGATGAAGAGGAGTTTTTGGAATTCAGACTTGGAGTTGATTTAAGACTTCTGGGATGATATGATGGGGTGAATGTGTTTTACATGTGGCAAGGACATGAATTTTGGGGGGTCAGAGGGTAGAATGTTATGGATTGAATTGTGTCCCCAAAAATGTATGTCAGCTTGGCAAGGCCATGATTCTCAGTATTGTGTGGTTGTTCAGCATGTTTCGATCTGATGTGATTATCCTTTGTGTCATAAATCTTAACCTCTATGATGTTAATGATGCAAGATTAGGGGCAGTTATGTTAATGAGGTAGGATTCAATCTACAGGATTAGGTTGTAACTTGAGTCAATCTTTTTTGGCTAGCAGAATCTAGTCAAAATCTAGCAGAAGGGAAGAGGAACCTCAATCCACCAAGAAAAAAGCACTGGGAGCAGAGAGTATTCCTTGAGCTTGGGATCCCTCCCCCAAGAAGCTCCTATACCAGGGAAAGATTGCTGTCAAGAAGCTTCCCCCAGAACTGACAAGAAAGCCTTCCCTGGGAGCTGACACCCTGAATTCAGACTTCTAGACTCCAAAACTATGAGAGAATAAATTTCTATTTGTGAAATCATCCATTTGTGGTATTTCTGTTATAGCAGCACTAGATAACTAAGACACTATGTGAAAAAAATTTTATGTTCATCCATGACAACTGTCAGCAAATCAGGAATTGAAGGGACCTTCCTTAACTTAACAAAGGGCTCTGTGATTGTTAAGGTTGTGTGTCAACTTGGCTGGGCCATGATTCTCAGTGCTTTGGAGTTATGATGTAGTTTGGCAGTCATATAGTGATGTAATTACCTCCCTGATGAGATCTGATATAATGTGATTGCCTCCATGACAAGATCTGCTATGAGTAGCCAAACAGTTGAAATAGAGTTTCCTTGAGGGTGTGGCCTATATCCAATATAGGTGAACTTTCTGGCAAGGGTGGCTGGCTTTTGTTTGTTCTTGATCCTGCAGATGGCTCCTGTTCATGTGACGTCCAGTTCTTGGGACTTGACCTAGCAGCTTGCCTGCTAATCTTGGGATTCTTCAGGCATCCATGGTCAGGATATTGGGCTTATCAACCCCTGCAGCTACATGAGTCAAGAGAAGCCTCCAGCCTGTCCCACAGACTTGGGGGCTTCCAGCAACTACAACCATATAAGCCATTTCCTTGATATAAATCTCCCTATCCCTCTATGTATGTGTATAATATGTGTATGCGTTATGCAGATGACACAACCTTGCTTGCTGAAAGTGAAGAGGACTTGAAGCACTTACTAATGAAGATCAAAGACCACAGCCTTCAGTATGGATTACATCTCAACATAAAGAAAACAAAAATCCTCACAACTGGACCAATGAGCAACATCATGATAAACGGAGAAAAGGTTGACGTTGTCAAGGATTTCATTTTACTTGGATCCACAATCAACAGCCATGGAAGCAGCAGGCAAGAAATCAAAAGACACATTGCATTGGGCAAATCTGCTGCAAAGGACCTCTTCAAAGAGTTGAAGAGCAAAGATGTCACCCTGAAGACTAAGGTGTGCCTGATCCAAGCCATGGTATTTTCAATCACATCATATGCATGTGAAAACTGGACAATGAATAAGGAAGACCAAAGAAGAATTGACGCCTTTGAATTGTGGTGTTGGTGAAGAATATTGAATATACCATGGACTGCCAAAAGAACGAACAAACCTGTCTTGGAAGAAGTGCGGCCAGAATGCTCCTTAGAGGCAAGGATCGCGATACTTTGGACATGTTGTCAGGAGGGATCAGTCCGTGGAGCAGGACATCATGCTTGGCAGAGTACAGGGTCAGCGGAAAAGAGAAAGACCCTCAACAAGGTGGATTGACACGGTGGCTACAACAATGAGCTCAAGCATAACAACAATTGCAAGGATGGCACGGGACCGGGCAGTGTTTCGTTCTGTGTGCACAGGGTCGCTATGAGTTGGAACTGACTCGACGGCACTTAACAACAACTATATATATATATATATATATATGTGTGTGTGTGTGTGTGTGTGAGTGTGTATGTATGTATTTATCTCAGTGCTTCATTGGTTTTGCTTCTCTACAAAACTTAGCCTAAGATATTTGGTACCAAGAGTGGTTCTAGAGAAACAAAATCGTAAGGATGAGTTTTCTAAATTGATTCTCAGGTCTGGTTAGTTTTAAAGATGTTGATGACTCTGCTTCTAGTAGCAAAAATTACCCACTAACCACTGTCATGGAGTCGATTCTGACTCATAGCCACCCTACAAGACAGAGTAGAACTGCCCCATAGAGTTTCCAAGGAGCACCTGGAAAATTCGAACTGCCGAGCTTTTGGTTAGCAGCTGTAGTGCTTAACCACTATGCCACCACGGTCTCCAGTGGCAAAGAGGTCACTGCTAGTTCATGGAGTGAAGTGGCAATAGAAATACACAAAATATCACCACCAAAAGATCAGGTATTGGTGAGAGGAGAGGTTCTAGGCAATAGCATGTTTAATACCTTTCTACAAGTTTGTCATAATGAGAAGTATAAGGAAGCTGGTTGATTGGTCTTACTTTCACTAGACGAAGTGGTGAAAGAAAGAGATGAGCTCAGGGCTTCAGAGTCAAAGCTCAAGCACCACATAAATGACTTCTATGTTTCCACTTGTGCCCTAAAGGAGAGCCTTATTTCTTGTAGTAATAGACATGACATTGACAAAAACCAACCAAATCAGTCTTACCATAACAGTGGCTGAATTACACCAACTCAATTGCCAGCCTTGAGAGTTGTCTGAAGTTAAAGTGAGGGCATTGCTTGGGAAGAAATGATATCCTGAAACTTGGGATTGGGGTAAATCCTGGAATTTGGGATTGGGATATACGGACAGATAATCAGGAAGCTGAGGACCCTGAGCCCCTAATTCCATTGAATCACTCCTGCCAACAGAACCAGCCCTCTCATTCCCATCTGAAGAGTTTACTCCTTTTTAGCCTGCTAAACCACCCTCCCCAATAAAACCATTAGCGCCTCCACCCCCATCTGATGAGATTAACCCAGGTGTGTCTGAAAAGTCTTTGTCTGAGTCATTGCCTGGGATATCACCTGAGGCAGATCCCTTACAGGAAAATGTTGAACATTCTCAAAACACATCCTCACCACCCATTTTGGTTTCTAGACCTTAAATCCCAGCAAAATCCAAAAGGTGAAGTATAAAGTGTGACCCAGGAGAAGGTACACTACACTCTAAAAGAATTGCTTGACTTTTCTAATATGTACAAGCAGAAACCTGAGGAATATGTGTGGCAATGGCTGTTAACGGTGCAAGGAACATAAAGATGGATTAGTCTGTGTTTACCAGTATGGGCCTACTAAGCACAGATTCTTCATTCAATGTTTCAGTTGAGAGGTTAGAAAAGGACCTAATAGTTTACTTGGTTGAGTTGCTGAGGCATGGATTACACAGTGGCCAACACTAAATCAAGCTGAAGTAGCAGACCTGACTCGGTATACTGTAGAAGAAGGTATCCAAAGGCTTAGGGAAATTGGCATGCTTGAGTAGATTTATCAGGTTAGCCCACAGACCCACACATGGGGGTTCCAGAGGACACACATTTTACCTTAACAGTGAGGAACAAATTTGTGAAGGGAGCCCCAGTATCCTTGAAGACTGCTGTGATTGCGATTTTATATAAGTCAGATTTGACGGTGGGAACTGCCCTAACTGAATTACCACACCTACCTACAATGGGGCTGAATGGATCCCGTGGTGGTAGAGGCTAAGGGGCAGCTCTCAATCGATAAAGACAAGGTGGGTGTGGTTACAATAATGGTCAACAGAGTCAAAGAGGTAATTAGAACAGTCTGATTCCTATGGACCTATGGTGTTGGCTACTTAGTCATGGTGTCCCTAGAAGTGAAATAGATAGGAAATCTACTACGTGATCTGTACAAGCAAAGAATTCTAGGTCTAGTGAACAGCAGTCTAACTCGAATTGCCAGAATACAGAGTCACGACGCGTCAATCAATTCCCAGACTTTAGTGAGTTTAAAGACCCAAACTCCTTAAATGAAGAGGAGGCCAGATTCCCTTGAGGAAGGACCCCACTACACTACCAAAAACTTATACTGTTAATCTTTTTCCCAGTCTTCTTCAAAGGGATCTATGGCCTTTTATGAGAGTAACTACTGATTGCAGAAAAGGAAAAAAAAAATCAGACTTTTCAGAGATTACTGGATACTGGCTCTGAACTGACACTAATTCCAGGATTCCCAAAATGTCACAGTAATCCACCAGTCAGAATGGGGGCATATGGACCTCAGGTTATTAATGGAGTCTTAGCTCATGTTTTAGCTCTCACAGTAGGTCCAGTGGGTCCCCGAAACCATCCTGTAGTGATTTCTGCAGTTAAAGAATGCATAACTGGAATAGATATACTTAGCAACTAGCAGAAACCCCACATTGGATCTCCAGTTTGGGCAAAAAACAGATGGACCTTGGAGAATGACAGCAGATTATCGAAAACTTAACCAGGCGGTGACTCCAACTGCAGCTGCTGCTCCCGATGTAGTTTCATTGCTTGAACAAATTAATACATCTCCTGGGAGCCCTGCTGGCATTGTGGTTACACATTTGGCTGCTAACCAAAAAAGGTTGGCAGTTTGAATCCACCAGCTGCTCCTTGGAAACTCTCCGGGCAGTTCTACTCTGTCCTATAGGGTCACCGTGAGTTGGAATCAACTCTACAGCAATGGATTTTTTTTTTTTTTTTTTTGGTGGTACCTGGTATGCAGGTATTGATCTGGCTAATGTCTTTTTCTTCATGCCTGTTTCAAAGGACCACCAAAAGCAGTCTGTCTTCAGCTGGCAAGGCCAGTGATACAACTTCACTGTCCTACTCAGGGATATTATCAACTCTCCAGCCCTATGTCATAATTTAGTCTGCAGGGACCTTGATCACCTTTCCCTTCCACAAGATGTCACGCTGCTCCATTACATTGGTGACTTTATGCTGACTGGACCTAGTAACGAAGTGTCAATGACTCTGGACTCATTGGTAAAACATTCGTGTGCTAGAGGGCAGGAGATTAATCTGACAAAAACTCAGGTGCCTTCCACCTCCCTGAAATTCCTAGGGGTCCAGTGGTGTGGGGCATGTTGAGATATTCCTTCTGAAGTGAAGGATAAGTTATTGCATTGCCCCCACTCACAACTAAAAAGGCAGCACAATGCCTAGTGGGCCTCTTTGGATTTTGGAGGCAACATATCCTTCATTTGGATGTGCTACTCTGGCCTATTTACCAAGTGACTCTAAAAGCTGCTAATTTTGAGTGGTGTCCATACCTAGAGAAGGCTCTCCAATAGGTTCAGTTTGCCATGCAAGTGGCTCTGCCACTTGGGCCGTATGATCCAACTGATCCAATGGTGCTTGAAGTGTCAGTGACAGATAGAGGGGCTGTTTGGAGTTTTCAGCAGGTCACTATCGGTGAGCCACAGGGCAGACCCTCAGGATTTTAGGGCAAAGCCCTGCCATCCTCTGCAGGTAACTACTCTCCTCGTGAGAAACAGTTTTTGGCTTCCTACTGGGCCTTAGTAAAGACTGAATGCCCAACCGTAGGCCACCAAGTCACCATGCAGCCTGAGCTGCCCATCATGAACTGAGCGTTGTCTGACTGACAGAGTCATAAAGTTGGTCATGCATAGTAGCACTTCGTCATTAAATGGGCATGGTATGTGGGAGCTTGGGCCTGAGCAGGACCTGGAGGCACAATAAGTTACGTGAGGAAGTGGCCCAAATGCCCTTGGTCTTCACTGTTGTCACATTAACTTCCATCTCCCAGTCTGCACCTATGGCCTTGTGAGGGGAGGCAGGGTTCCTTATGATCAGTTAACTGAGGAAAAAAAACTTGTGACTGGTTTACAGATAGTTCTGCACGATATGCAGGCACCACTCAACAATGGACAGCACTACAGCCCCTTTCTGAGACCTCACTGAAGGAGAGTAGTGAAGGGAAATCCCTCCAATGGCCAAAACTTTGAGCAACGCATGTGTTCGGTCACTTCGCTTAGAAGGAGAAATGACCAGATGTGTGACTGTATATTAATTCATGGGCTGTGCCCAATCGTTTGGCTGGATTGTCAGGGACTTAGAAGGAACGTGTGGAAAATTGGAGACAAGGAGGTAGGGAGAAGAGAATGTGGACAGACTTCTCTGAACAGGCCAAAGAAGTGAAAATATCTGTGTCTCATGTGAATGCTCACCAATGGGTGATCTCAGCATAGGAAGATTTTAATAGTCAAGTGTGTAAGATGACACATTCCGTGGAAACCAGTCATCCTCCTTCCCCAGTCACTCCTGTCATTGCCCAATGGGCTCCTGAACAAAGTAGCCATGGTTGGAAGGATGGAGGTTATGCACGAAGTCAGCAACATGGACTTCTACTCACCAAGGTCAACTCGGTTACAGCCACTGCTGAGTACCCAACTGGGCAGCCGCAGAGATCAACACTGAGTGCCCGAAATGGCACCATTCCTCGAGGTGGTCAGCCAGCAACTTGGTGACAGGTTGATTACATTGGACAAATTCCATCATGGAAAGGGCAGCATTTTGTTCTCAGTGCAATAGACACTCTGGATATGAATTTGCCTTCCCTGCATGCAATGTTTCTGCCAAAACTACCATCTGTCCACTTACAGAATGTCTTAGCTACCATCATATTGTTGTCCCACACAGCATCGCCTTGGACCAAGGGACTCAGTTCACAGCAAATGAAGTGCTGCAAAGGGCCCATGCTCATGGAATTCACTGGTCTTACCATGCGTCCCATCATACTGAGGCAGCTGGCTTGACAGAATGATGGAATGGTCTTCTTAAGACACATTTACAGCATCAACGAAGTGGCAACATCTTGCAGAATTGGAGCAATGTTTTCCAGGAGGCTGTATATGCTCTAAACCACCATCCAATATATGGTGCTGTTTCTCCCATCGCCAGGATTTATGGGTCCAGGAAACAAGGGGTGGAAATAAGAGTGGCACTACTTGCTATTACCCTAGTGACCCACTCATAAAATGCTTGCTTTCCATCCCCGTGAACCTATGCTGTGATGAATCTCAAATGTATTAGGCTAAGTGAAAAAAGTAAGACTCAAAAGTTATCTACTTAGCAGTCCATTTATATGGCTTTCTGGAAAAGCAAAAGTATAGGAACAGAAAACAGGATTTCCAAAAGCGGGGAGGCAGGACAGTGAAAGAGAACGAAGGGGCATGTGGGAATTTTGAGGGGTTATGTGACAGTTCTCTATTTGACTGTAATGGTGTTTACATGATTGTACGTCTTTGTCAAAACTCACAGAAATGTGCACCTAAGGGGTGAATTTTATTGAATGTAAATTATATTTTAGAAAAAAAAAATTTTCAACCACTACATTTCCTCCATTTCACATACATCTCCCAGAGTAACAGAGAGTATGGTTAAATTCTAAAAAGGGAGGAATGAGTGAAATATAGGATGGGATGGTCTTAAGTGGTAAACAATGTCATTTGGATTTTGTCTCCATGTAAAAAGCTTTATCTTCATTCTTGTCAATCCTACGTTAAAACAAAAGTGTCTTAAAGACTCAGTATATCATGACTTTCATAACTTTTTTCCAATATTAAAAGGGCAAGATGTAAATCTCTACTTAAATATCTCCAATAAATCTCCTACTTGCCCCTTTTATTAATCTAAAATTCCTTCTTTTCTCTTCACCTTTATTTCCCCATATCTAGCTTCTGCTGGTAACATTCTGCCTTGTATCATGTCCTATTTCGCTCTCTTCCTTACTTTTCTTGTATATTTATGTTGTGTCTTCTTCTTATCTCCCCCCAAATTCACATGCTGCTTTTCATATACTGTTTATATCACACTCTCAATACAAAAACCTTCAAATTTCTAGGTGGAAATAGTATTAGGAATTATCTCTTAGAAGAACAAAGTAATGAACCATATTACTCATTTAATTTTAATTCTTTGTAGCATGATCCACAAAACTTAACCTACAAAAACATATATTTCCACATATGAATTTCATATTTCCAACGTGTAACATTCTGACTGGTCATTCTGTTTTTTCCATTACGTGGCTTAGCTGGAAACAAGAAGTTCTTAAGAACTTCCTGTTTTGTAAATACAAACCCTGTTTTTCAAGGAATCCAATATCCTTTGCTGCCAAACAAAAAATAAAATCGACGGAGGTGGGGAGAAGAAAAGAAAATACATAAACATATATATATATATATATACATACATACATATGTATGTGTGTATTTTTATCAAGCAGAAGATAGAACTACAAACATACACCCATTACATTGTTCCTCTTTCTCATCAAATTTACCAGAAACTGAACATGTTAAAGGATTTGCTGGCTCAGTCCCCCCACCTCCAACCCTGAACTCCCACCTATCATTTTAAACTACAAAGAATCTACAAACCATAAGTCCCAGCTTTTGCTGAGGTACCTTTTGCTAGTGCGTAAATTACAACACCGTTGGAATCTCTGACTTTGCCATCACTCTAAGATAGAAAAGACCTGTTATTTCACATTATGCGACCTGCTGGGGTGCAAGTTGCCAGGGACCCACGTAAAAGAGAAGACTCAGGATATAAACACAAAGAGCATTTTTTTCCTCATCTTTTTGTAATCTAATTGACTGTTTATTTCTCCCGCCCCAGAAACGTTTAGGTAATCTACACAGCAATGCAGTAAATGAGTAAAAATAATACATCTCTCCTCCCACCCTATCCCCTTCCCTCATCCCTCCAAAACGTACCCCCTTCTATGGAGATGGACTGTGGAGTGCTAAAAACCACAGTGCTAGCTTGCCTAAAATGCAGTTTCTAAGGCGCTTCTGTGAAAGAAAGGCTCCCACCGCAACCCCAACCCTGTCCTTTTATCTTTTCAAATTTCATCAGTTGCATTACCTGATTTTTCCAGGTCGTGCTCTACCAATGCATGGTCACTTTGTGACGTGTCAGACGAAGTCTCCACATCTGACATCTTCTCACTTAGAGGAGCGCTCTAAAAAGTAGTTGCTTGTCCATGAGAACTGGAAACCGATACTGCTGTGACAGCTTCCGTAAACATCAGTCTTGGCAACTCCCTCGGAAGCAGGCTACGCTGTCGCTCTAAATCCAATGAACTCTAGGACACACAACAGCTTTAGACATGAGTGAGTTGTAGAAATATGTCAAAACCATAAATGTTTCCTGAGCCTCAACCATGTATGAGACACAAAGAATCTAGTCCTGCGCACTCCATTATTAGAGCGGTAATACCATACACAAAGTTAAGTGCGTTGTAAGCAAAATAAACTCAATGACGCTGATACAAGCTTTAGAATTATAAAGGAAAAATTTCCTTAGAGAAGCGGTTTTTGTTTTGCCAAGTTGTTGTTCTCTCTTGCCAAGACAGAATAACAGAAATCAGATTTACTTCACTGCCTGAATCAACGAAACAAAAAAAGCAAACAAATAAAACATATGGTTAATTTTCATGACACTGGGCCCTAATGGAGTCCTAGCCTGGTCAGATCTCGGCGAAGCCTCCTTCTCTCCCATTGTTGGAGTTCTGTTGAAGATGGCTCCTCCTTCAGCCCAACCCGGGAGCGGGGAGAGCTGCTGCCTGGAGGTTCTCGGGGCCCCGGGGCCCGCTGCTGCTCCTCAGCCCGGCGCCCTCCCCGCTCCCTGCCAGGTAGCTCGCGTCCCTCCTCCCGCCCCGGAGCCTTACCCTCGCGGGTGCCCTCCCGAACCCACCGCCCAGCCCACACCCAGGGGAAGCAGGGGCGCCCCACTCGGGCCAGACTCGGAGGTGACCGCTGGAGACCCGAGCTGCGCCTAGGCCTGCACTACCATGGCCGGAAATTTGCTTTCGATTCTGTTTCTTTAGGTTTTTGTTTTTTTTTTTTTTTCCCCTGGTGGCGCCAGCGGCGCAGAAGAGGCGGGTAGAAGAGTAAACAAGGAAGCGCGTTCTGGTTCTTTGGCTTCTTCTCGAGACCCAGTTCTTCTCCGCTTATGAACATTTTTGACAGTCTAGTCGAAATGTTACCGGGGTTTGCAAATTGTATATTCAATAAACTTCAAACAATTTCTATTATTGACTTAATATGATTTTTGTTTTAAAACTCTTAAAGCCCAGATATTACAGATGTTACATACACCAGGTTCTGGTAACTGTGCTCTGAGATGTGTAAGCTGAGTTACTAACCCTGAGGAAAGATCAATTGCTGCCAAAGCCCTTTATACACTTACCTGACAAAAGACACCTTAGAAACCACTAGAGACTAAGCAAATTAAAACACCAACTCAAAGAAAAAAGAATTGAAGCTGATAGCTACAGCTTGCTCTGCTATGTCCACAGTAACGTTGTTAAAGAGATTTTTTATCCATTTTTTACCCTTGCCGTGTGGTAAATATAATTTTAAAGATATTTACAGCACAGGCACTGCTTTCAAATCGGAACTTTGTGGGTTAGAGTCAACTAAAAATAAACCCAAACAACATCTGCACTGTGCGGAAGACGGTGAATGAGAAGGCCAGGGCTGGGACGCACAAGTTATCCTTATGAGCAGCTGAAGTGACAACCTGTACTAGAAGGTAACATAATCATGGAGGTAACAATAGAAGGCAGCTGACAAAACTTAATCACAGAGGTAACAATAGAAGGCAGCTGACAAAACAAACAAAAAAACAACTTTACCTTAATAGAAGGCAAGAAGATAATATAAAATATGGAAACAGCAATATATATGTATGCCAAAAAAAAAGAAAAAAAAACCAAACCCCCTGCCGCCGAGTTGATTCTGACTCACAGCGACCCTATAGGACAGAGTAGAATTGCCCCATAGAGTTTCCAAGGAGTGCCTGGAGGATTCCAACTGCCAACCTTTTGGTTAGCAGCAGTAGCACTTAACCACTACACCACCAGGGTTTCCATACATGTATACACACATACACATATATAAACTTAAAAGATGACATTTCAAAAAAGAAAAAACAATAGTGACTGATTATAAACATCTAGATCTCTACCCTAAGGGCAAAAGATCTTAGATTGGAATTTAAAACAAAATCTAATTTTTTTCTTATGTACAAGAGAAACATCAATATGACCTTCGGGCAAAGCCATATCATAATACTCCCCCTACTTTAATTTACATTCATATAATTTGTCACTGCTTATAAACACAAGAAGGATACATGCTTACTGCCACAGGATACAGTAAGATAATCATCTTCTTAAAAAAAAATTAGGTGACAATAAAATGCCCTCCTGTAGCATTTCAGAAGTATTGCCTCAAGAAGTAGTTCCACTTTTTGACTATCACATTCAGAAAGCACAAGAAAGCACATGCTGTGTTAATATCACAGTTTATTGCTTATGTAACAAATACTTTGCTGTATAGATGGATCACGCTAATTTTATACAGTAGTTTAACTCATACCTTTTTGGGAGATCAGTTTTTGTCCTTTTCTACTTTTCTATTTTAATTCATTTTTTTTAAGCGCTAACTTACTCTTTCCTGTGTCAGTTATTTTTTGGAAATAGGGAAGTTACCCACCCATCAAAAACATGGGTTATGCTTCATTATTACTTTAAGTGTTTTTTTCAACTTTTAGTTGGAGTAAAAATGGTTTTATCTTTCAGCAATGGAAGGTGTCTTACTCTGGATTCTCTAGAGGAGCAAAGCCAGTGAAGCATATATGATATAAAAGCCAAACCCATTGCCATCGAGTAGATTCCAACTCGTAGCCACCCTGTAGGACAGAGCAGGGTTTCCAGGGACTGGCTGGTAGACTCAAACTGCTGACCTTTTGGTTAGCAGCCAAGCTCTTATCCAGTGCACTACCAGGACTTCGTAGAGAGAAATTTACTTCAAGGAAATTGTTCAAGGAATTGAGGGGGCTAACAAGTCCCAAATCCATGGGTCAGACAACAGGTTGAAGATCTCTACTGGCTCACGAAGTTGCAGGAGCTGACAAACCCAAAATCTGCAGGTCAGGAGGCAGGCCAGAGACTTCTGCGGTTTACATCCAGTTAATGAGAAGAATGCAATGTCGAGAAAAAAAGAGTGAGGTTTGCCAGAAAATCCGTTTATATACTGGAGGTAGGCTCTACCCCCAAGGAAACTGCTCTTCCAACTGATTGGATGTTCACATCATATCACAAAACGGAAGTCAATTACTTAGAGTCTGCCAAATCACTGAGAATCATAGCCTAACCAAGTTGACACATAACATTAATCATCACCAGTGCCAACGTGTACATTTTTCTTAAAAAATAACAACCCTGGATAGCTCTCTCTAATATACTTCTTATTAAGAAAATTTTCTGTGGAAAATGAGTGAGTTTGAGTGCTTGATGATGATGTAACATTCACACTTTTTCCTTCCTTTTTCCAGTAAGCAGGCATAAAAGAATCTAAGTGTGAAGTCTTACATGTTGGCCATGTTTTTGAGAGGTATCATCACAGTGAATGTGATGTAAGTGCCATGCCTATTATACATAGAGAGAAAAAAGAAATTAATTCATGAACATAGGACTGCTAATTCCCGTAACTGAAATCATAAAAAGGGCAATGTTCTAATTATGCAGTATTGTCCTGTATATAAAGACAAGGTCACACAAATAAGGATGTTGCCAGGTAGAAATCCCAGGTTCTTACTCAGCATGACTCATATTGGCCAATAAACCAAAGCCTGAGGGGGGAGAACAGTAAAGGCACCTTCATTTCATTGTATAAGGAAAAAGAGTCAAACGGAGCTGCTGCTGCCAAGACTGCTCCCCAGGAGAGCAGCCAAGCTACTTTTAAAGGGGTTTATAAGTAGGGAGTTCATACAGGAACATACAGGAACATTCTCAATCATACAAAGCAGGCACAATGGGGTTTACATACAACCTCCAAGCAAAAGCAAGATTGAAATGCAAAGCTGGGGAGAGGGGGGAGGGGGAGGAAGCCTACCAAAGGAAACAGGATTTTTAATACAACGCTGTGGGGGAGGAAGCTAAGTAAACGGGGTTTTTAATGCAGCACTGTGGGTGGGGGCTCTGTCTCAAGGAGACACTAAGGGACCTTTTAGGAATCTCTCTTCAACTGAAGCTGTGTCTAACCTTTCTCTCTCATGATTACTAGCTAAAACAGCCCTGTGGTGTAGCGGTTAAGCGGCTCTACTTCTAACTGAAAGGTGGGCAGTTGGAGCTCACCAGCTGCTCCACTGAAGAAAGATGCGCAGTCTGCTTCCCTAAAGATTGTTGTTGTTGGGTGACGTCGAATTGGTTCCCACTAATAGCAACCCCATGTGCAACACAACGAAATACTGCCTGGGCCGATGCCATTCTCAAAATCTTTGTTATGCTTGAGCCCATTGTTGCAGCCACTGTGCCAATCCATTTCCTTGAAAGTCATCTTCTTTTTCAATGACTCTCTACTTTACTAAGCACGATGTCCTTCTCTGTGGACTGATCCCTCCTGACAACATGTCCAAAGTAGCTGAGACGAAGTCTTGCCATCCTTGCTCCTAAGGACCATTCTGGCTGTACTTCTTCCAAGACAGATTTGTTTGTTCTTTTGGCAGTCCTTGGTATACTCAATATTCTTCGCCAACACCATAATTCAAAGGTATCAATTCTTCTTCAGTCTTCCTTATTCATTGTCCAGCTTTCTCATGCAGACTAGGCAATTGAAAATACTATACGATATGGTAAAGATTACAGTCTTGGAAACCCTATGGGGCAATTCTACTCTGACCGAAAAGGTCTCTATGAGTCCAGATAGACTCAACAGCAGAGGGTTTTTGGTTTATTACCTCTTAAGTAAATAGACTTCAACTGTTTGTATGGAAGATAGCTATATTAAGCAAAGCTCTAGATGGCTACATTTTAATAAAAAGCCCTACTAGCGGTTAAAATTTATTGAGCTCTTTGTGTTAGAGCTTGTTTCAAAGTGTGCCTGCTGAGTCAGTGGCTATCCATAAATTGGGTCATACTGGGCAATGGTGAGTTAAGTACAGTTACTGAGAGAGCTTTTAAAAACTTTGATAGCAACTTGACATATCCATGATATCCACGTGAGTAGTCAGTGGATCCATCTTGTGGAACAGGATAGAGACTAGTTTGGTGTGGTCAGACTCAGTGAGCTGGGTATGAGTCATGTGAACTAGGACTACATTAAAAAGTAAGGTATGTTGCGGTTATTTTCTCAACTACAATCCAACTGTGTATAAAATCTGAAATCCATTTACTTCATTTTTTCAGGTTAATAAAAATTAATTATAAACTTCACAGAATAATTTGTTCCAAATGGTTACTGATGAATTATTGAAGATACATTTTAAAAAACAGCATTATTTGTATCCTTTTGGATAAGACTTAAAAATAAATAGCCTCAGCTTGCTGAAATTATTGAAAAATCTCTTCTTCCATTCCTTCAACTTGTTGCTGTTAGTTGCCATTGAGTCGATTCCGACTTACAGCAACCCCACGTCTGCAGAGTAGAACTACTCCACAGGGTTTTCAAGAATGTGACATTTCCAAAGCAGATAGCCAGGTCTATCACCAGAGGTGCTTCTGGATGGGTTTGAACTGTGAACCTTTCAGCTGGGAGTCCAGTGCTTAAGTGTTTGTGCCACCCAGGTACTCATACCTCCTTGAAACTGGTTCCCCTACTATGACTGTTATTAAAATGAAATGGAAAGCATTTAGATACCCTTTATCTTCTGTAGGCAGAGTGCTGTTGTCAATCCAATCTAACAAGCTTATTTGTCGTATTACAAACTTCACATATCCATATAAATAATATTCATTCAAAGTGTGTAGTCACAGGAATTTAAAATGGGGAAGACAATTTGACTGCTAAAGTTTGGGATTAGTTTCCATTTCAAAATGTCAAAGTTCGAAGTTAATAGGAATTCTTTATGATAATTATCTAAAAGTACACAGTTTTTGTAATTCTTCCTTTTTTTCTACATTATGTTTATACTAAGGACCTGGTGGCACAAGAGTTAAGCACTTGGTTACTAACAGAAAGACTGGCAGTTCGAACCTACCTAGCGGCTCCACAGGAAAAAGACCGAAAGACCTGGTGATCTGCTTCTGTGAAGATTACAGCCTAGAAAACCAGACGCAGCAATTCTACTCTGTCACGTTGTGTGGCAATGAGTTGAAATTGACTGGACAGCACCCAACAACAACAACATGTTTATTCTAATTAACCAAAACATAATTTTATGACTTCTGAATCTGATAAACATACTTCAAAATAAAAAAAAAAAATTCTGCTTTGTATATCTTTGCTTTTAAAAAAAAATTTCATTTCTGTTTCCATTAATTTTTATTGTATTTTATAAAAGTATTGACCTGCGATGGATTGGGAGGAAAACAGGTCCTTCATTATACACTGAAGTGTTACTGCACTTTGAAAAATGTTGACCGTAATATTCTTATCTCATTTAATTCTCAAAACAATGACATTAAGTAGACATTATTCCCACTTTGTTAAAGAGAAACCAAGGTTTAGTAAGGTTAAATAACTTTTTCTTACTTACTTATATACTAAGCAGCAGAGCTATGATTCAAACCTAGGTCTGTCTAACGTCAAAGCCCATACGTTAACCACTATGCTGTATGATTCAACAACAGTGACACAGATGGAGTTGTTGGCTTTCATTTAAGGTTCCTAGGTGATGCAAACAGTTTATGCTGGGCAACTAACCAAAAGGTTGGTGGCTTGAACCCACCCAGAAGCACTGCAGAAGAGAGGCCTGGTGGCCTGGTGATCTACTTCTGTAAGATTATAGACATTGAAAACCCTGTGGAGCACAGTTCTCTGAAGCACACGAGGTTGCCGAGAGTTGGAATCAATTCCACAGTGATGGGTTTGTTTTTGAGGTTTGGTTGTCCTTTAGTCTCAGTCTAGCCTAGTAGGTTTCAAGCTAGTTCAGGTAGAGTGGCACCTACAAGCTGTGCAGGTGTTTCAGGGCACAGTGTTCTCTGCATAACAATACAGAACATTGATAACTTGTAACAGGGCACAATGTTCTCTGCATAACAATACAGTACATTGATAACTTATAACACTGTACAAGGCGTTACCATTGCATTGCTTGAAAATGCATACATTCATTTATTCAATACGGATTTATTATGTGCCTGCTATGCACCAGGCACCAAAGAGCTGCGAACAAGATGGGAAAACTGTTTGCTGTCTTAGACCTCCCATTCTAGCAAGGATGAGGAGAACAATAACTAAATAGACAATAAAAGGAAAGTAATTTTCAGGTAGTGTTAAATATTATAAAGGTGGAATTGATAGAGTATCTGGGAGGCTACATTAGACTGAATGTCAGAGAAAGTCTCCCGGAGAATGTGAAGATCTGAGGCAGGAGCATACCAGATATAGGATTACCTGGAGCAAAGAAAGGGCCTAAGGCAGGAAGGAGCTGGTATGTGTTAGGAACAGAGAGAAGTTTTTGTGGACATAATATAATCAGCATGGCAGCAGAAGCAAGGGTGAAGAACGATAAGAGATAAGAGATGAAGCTGAGAAGACATAAAGGTGTCAGATCCCTTTGGGCTTTGTAGGAGTAGGGCCACCTGGTTAAATACTAGGGGCAACCATAGACCAAATTGTGAGGTAGGCAAAGTTTTGCTTTCGTTCATCTTTCTCCACATGGTTCGTATTTTGGGTATTACAACAACAATCAGGAGTGCTGTAGGCTGCGAAAGGAGCCCGAGTTTTGAGTTGCGAAACAGAAGTTGAGTTCTGCTCTTTACTCACCTATACAGTCAAGAAAATAATACCTTCACATATAGGTATTGGTGCATCAACAAAATAATGTAGACTTAAGGGTTTCACCAATAACATTAAACGTTCTGCCTTCAGCTTAAGTCCATAGACAAAAAAGAAAGAGGTTGCAGCGCCCTCTGCTGACTACCGTTATAAAATTAACTCCGATGGATAACGAATAGGTCTTCGGATCCACTGCAAATTTCACTCTAGAAATCACTACTCCATGTCTTTATGGACAAATACCTTCAATTGTGCGCACAAACATAAAATTCAAACTTCTGACGAACAGCATGAATGTCCATTGCTCCCCCACTCAATCCCCTTTCCCACGGCCCACACAGGCAGCTAGAAGGACCTCAGATTAAAACCAGAAAATAACAGATCAGGAGGCTGAGTCATTTACAGCAGGACCTCTTAAACTCTATTGCGCCTAAGACTCACCTGAAAATCTTGTTAAATTGGAGATTGAGACACACTGGTCTGGGCTGGGGCCTGAGGTTCTGCATTTCTAACCATCTCCCAGGTAAGGCTGATGCTGCTGATGTTGGGACCACACAGTGAGCAGTGAGGCTTCAGAAACCCTTACAGCTAGGTTGGTAAAAGGGTCTAGTTACTACAACCCTTAGGAGTCAACTCCCAGAGTAGAAAGTGCAGGGGTGATCAGCCCAAGTCTGCACCGAGAGGGAAGGCAGGGTGTCATAGAAGAGGAAACGCGCCACCAGGAGGCAACAGCCGATTCTTCCTTCTCCCTTCCTCCCCCCTGTGCCCTGGAGCTGACAACCATGCAAAACACGAATTAGACCTGAAAAGGGACGCAGACCACTTACCTCTGACAGATTTAAAAACCTCCAACCGACCTGTAGCCCAAGAAATTGCTTCTCCTAAATCTTCCCTGGGAGCTAGGCACTGGGAAGCGAAGGGGGTGGGGCAAAAAGAAAGAGAAACTCCAAGTCTTTGAAGGTGACTGAGACCCAGGAAGTCATTTCCCTGATTCGAAAAAGATTTTTCGTTGTTGGTACTTTAGGGAAAATGAGGTAGGTGAGGAGGAATGGTTAGCTGTTCCAGGTATTTCCCTTCCGGGTGTAACAGGGAGGTGTCGCTATGAGTCATAGCCAACTCCATGGCACCTAACGAAGGTGGATTCTGACTCATAGCAAACTTAGGTACCCAACCCAGTGCTCTTGAGTCGATTCCGACTCATAGCGACCCTATAGGATGGAGTAGAACTGCCCCATAGAGTTTCCAAGGAGAGCCTGGCAGATACAACAGAACCAAATATTGCCCTGTTTCGCGCCATCCTCACCATCATTTCTGTGTTTGAGCCCATTGTTGCAGCCACTGTGCCAAATCCATCTCCTTGAGGGTCTTCCTTTTTTTCTGCTGACCTTCCACCTTACCAAGCATGATATCCTTCTCCAGAGACTGGTCCCTCCTGATGACATGTCCAAAGTAGTTGAGACAAAGTCTCACCATCCTCACTTCTAAGGAGCATTCTGGCTGTACTTCTCCCAAGACAGATTCGTGTGTTCTTCTGGCAGTCAGTGGTATATTCAATATTCTTTGCCAACACCATGATTCAAATGCATCAATTCTTCTTTGGTCCTCCTTATTTGTCCTCATATGCATGCATATGTGGTAACTGAAAAGGCCATGGCTTGGGTCAGGAGCACTTTAGACCTCAAAGTGACATCTTTGCTTTTTCACACCTTAAAGGGCCTTTTGCCGTAGACTTGCATAATGTAATATATCATTTGATTTCTAGACTGCGGCTTCCACAGGTGTACATTTGAGACATAAAAAAAACCAAAAAACCAAACCCAGTGCTGTCGGGTCACTTCTGACTCATAGCGACCCTATAAACAATGAAGGTAAATTTCCTGCTAGAGGAGGTGAGAGATTAAGAGGAAAGTGTTTATGAGATGATGTCACCAGGGAGCTGTTTAAAGAAGAAGGTAGGTGTTTTAATGGCAGGTTAAGTTGACCATTTAACTGCCTAACTTAACTTCATATCATGCAGACAAAACCCAAGTTGCTGACTGCTCAGCTCAGGGCCTGATGCCCTGTGGTAAAGTTTAGTGTTCCCTGTTGTTAGCTGCCATCAAGTCAGTCAGACTCACGGAGACCCCATGTGTAAAAGAACCAATAGTGCCCTGTCCTACAGCATCCCCATGAGGAGTTATGAATCTGATTGCTATGCTCCATAGAGTTTTCATTGGCTGATTTTTCTGAATTAGATCACCAGGCCTTTCTTTCTAGGCCAGCTTAGTCTGGATGCTCTGCTGAAACCTGCTCAGCGTCATAGCAACATGTAAGACTTCACTGTCAGCCTGGTGGTGGGCTGCTCATGCTCCCTGTACAAAACTGAAAATAAGAAATGCTTTCCAGGTCAAAAATCTTCCATATACAATAGCGGCTTTCCTTCCTGCTTCACATCATGTTGCTGTTGTTGTTAGCTGCTGTCAAGTCAATTTCGACTCATGGCAACACCACGCATGCAAGTAAAACTGCTCCATAGGGTTTTCAAGGCTGTGACATTTGGAAAGCAGATTTCCAGGCCTTTCTTCCCAGGTGCCTCTGGGTTAGTTCCAACCACCAGCCTCTCAACTAGTAGTCAAGCACTTAACCATTTGTGCCACTCAGGGACTTCACATCACACTTAAAATAAATAATAGCCCCCGCTTTTGTGAATGACTATCAAGTTGGTAAATATTAGAGAAATAATATTTGCAAGTGGTAAGGATAGATGAGGAATTTGCAATCAGCTACCAACCTAAAGGTTCACAGTTAGAACCTACCCAGCAGTTCCTTGGAAGAAAGGCCTGGTGAGCTGCGTCCATAAAGATCTCAGCAAAGAAAACCCTATGGAGCTGTTCTACTCTGTAAGACGTGGAGTTCCCGTGAGAGGGGAGCCAACTCTACCACAGCTAACGACAACAAGAATAGATGAGAATTGCACTATTATACTTAATTGGTATTGTGGACTAAATTCTATCCTCCAAAAATATGTGTTATAAATCCTAACCTCTATACCTGCAGTTGTAATTCCATTTGGGAATGAGTTTTCTTTATTATGTTAATGAGTCAGTATTAGCATGCGGTGTGTCTTAAATCTATCTCTTTTGAAACATAAAAGTGCAGATGAAGCAAGCAAGCACAAAGGGGAAGATACAAGTCACATGATCACCAAAGACCCTAGGAATAAAAGCTGAAAAGTGACAAGGACCTTCTCCCAGAATGAACACAGAGAGAGAGAGAGAGACTTCACCTAGAGTCAACACCCTGAATTCCAAATTCTAGCCTCCTAAACTGTGAGAAAACAAAATTCTGTTTGTTAAAGCCACCAACTTGTGGTATTTTTGTTATAGCAGCACTAGATAAACCAAAATAATTGGCATGAGATTAAAGAAACTCAATCTTCCTGGAAAATAGTTGGCATCATGTTAGAAATCTTAAAATATTTCATATTTTTAAAGCTAAAGATAAAAACAATGTGGACATTTGAAGTGTGGCGTCTGGGGTCTTAAATGCTAACAAGTGGCCATCTAAGATGCATCAACTGGTCTCAAACCATCTGGGTCAAAGGAGAATGAAGAACACCAAGGTCACAAGATAATTAAGAGCCCAAGAGACAGAAAGGGCCACATGAACTAGAGACTTACATCATCCTGAGACCAGAAGAACTAGATGGTGCTCAGCCACAACTGATGGCTGCCCTGACAGGGAGCACAACAGAGAACCCCTGAGGGAGCAGAAGAACAGTGGGATGCAGACCCCAAATTCTCATAAAAAGACCAGACTTAATGGTCTGACTGAGACTGGAAGAATCCTGGGGGTCACGGTCCCCAAATCTTCTGTTGGCCCAGGATAGGAACCATTCTCGAAGACAACTCATCAGACATGGACTGGACTGGACAATTGGTTGGAGAGAGATGCTGATGAGGAGTGAGCTACTTGTATCAGGTGGACACATGACACTGTCTTGGCTCTTCCTGTCTGGAGGAGAGATGGGAGGGTAGAGAGGGTTAGAAACTGGCAAAACAGTCACTAAAGATGAGACGGGAAGGAGGGAGCGGGCTGACTCATTAGCGGGAGAGTAAATGGGAGTATGTAGTAAGGAGTATACATAAGTTTATATGTGAAAGACTGACTTGATTTGTAAACTTTCACTTAAAGCACAACAAAAATTATTTTAAAAAAAACAATGTGGACAAAGATTCATTGCTCCTTGCTTTGCTTTTTTTTTTTTTTTGCTTCATTTAGTACCACAGAGATTGTATTACTTATATTGTTAAAAAATGTTGTTCATCGATCATACATTCTGGAATACTAGGCATTATATTACGGATTCTGGAATACTCTGTGGGAGTGTGGTAGTCATTACAAGTGTCCTCTTTCCAAGTACATGGTAGGATTATATTTCTCTGCCTCCTTGAACTCAGACATGGCCATAGGACTTGTTTCAGCCAATGAAATGTGTGTGATGTCTTCCTACGGAAAGTTTTAAGAAAAAAGCTGTGATTTCCTCACTATAATACCTTAGTGATGGCTCAGAGACAGCAGTCAATATCAAACCACATAAAGAAGCAGACCATGATTGCTTCTACAACTCCCCAAATTAAAGAATCAAAATCTTTCCCAAATGAAGATACAATCCTGGAATTGCCAGATGCAGAATATAAAAAACTAATTTACAGAATGCTTCAAGACATCAGGGATGACCTCAGAAATGAAATAAGGCAATCTACAGAAAAAGCCAAGGAACACACTGAAAAAGCAGTTGAAGAACTCAAAAAGATTATTCAAGAACATAGTGGAAAAATTAATAAGTTTCAAGAATCCATAGAGAGACAGCATTCAGAAATCCAAAAGATTAACAATAAAATTACAGAACTAGAGAATGCAATAGAAAGTCAGAGGAGCAGATTCGAACAATTGGAATGCAGACTGGGAAATCTGGAGGACCAGGGAATAGGCACCAATATAGCTGAAAAAAAATCAGATACAAGAATTTTAAAAAATGAAGAAACCCTAAGAATCATGTAGGACTCTATCAAGAAGAATAACTTGCGTGTGATTGGAGTCCCAGAACAGGGAGGGAAAACAGAAAACACAGAGAGAATAGTTGAAGACCTGTTGGCAGAAAACTTCCCTGACATCATGAAAGACGAAAGGATATGTATCCAAGATGCTCATCGAAACCCATTTAAGATTGGTCCAAAAAGAAAATCACCAAGGCATATTATCATCAAACTTGCCAAAACCAAAGATAAAGAGAAAATTTTAAAAGCAGCCAGGGATAAAAGAAAGGTCTCCTACAAAGGAGAATCAATAAGAATAAGCTCACACTACTCAGCAGAAACCATGCAGCCAAGAAGGCAATAGGATGACATATATAGAGCACTGAAGGAGAAAAACTGCCAGCCAAGGATCATATACCCAGCAAAACTCTCTCTCAAATATAAAGGTGAAATTAAAACATTTACAAATAAACACAAGCTTAGAGAATTTGCAAAAACCAAACCAAAGCTACAAGAAATACTAAAGGAAATTGGTTGGAAAACCAATAATATCAGATACCAGCACAACAAAAGGTCACAGAACAGACCATCCTGATACCAACTCAAATAAGGAAATCACAAAAACAAATTAAGATTAATTTTAAAAAGAAAAAAATGCTCAAAACAGGGAATCATTGAAGTCAATATGTAAAAGATCACAATAATCAAAAAGAGGGACTAAATACAGGTGGCATAGAACTGCCATATGGAGAGGGACACAAGGCGATATAGGACAATACTAGTTAGGTTTTTACTAAGAAAAATAGTGGTAAATATTAAGGTAACCACAAAGAGGTATAACAACTCCATGACTCAAAAACCAAACATAAAGCAAACATAAAGTCAAATACCATGAAAATGAGGAACACACAATTTACAAAGAAAAACGTCTCAGCACAAAAAAGTAAGTGGAAAAATGAAATGGTCAACAACACACATAAAAAGGCATCAAAATGACAGCACTAAACACATACTTCTCTATAATTACGCTGAATGTAAATGAACTAAAAGCACCAATAAAGAGACAGAGAGTCTCGGACTGGATAAAGAAACAGGATCCGTCTATATGCTGCCTATAAGAGACACACCTTAGACTTAGAGACACAAACAAACTAAAACTCAAAGGATGGAAAAAAATGTATCAAGCAAACAATAAGCAAAAAAGAAGAGGAGTAGCAATATTAATTTCTGACAAAATAGACTTTAAAGTTAAATCCACCACAAAGGATAAAGAAGGACACTACATAATGATAAAAGGGGCAATTGACCAGGAAGATATAACCATATTAAATATTTATGCACCTAATGACAGGGCTGCAAGATACATAAAACAAACTTTAACAGAACTGAAAAGTGAGATAGACACCTCCACAATTATAGCAGGAGATTTCAACACACCACTTTCGGAGAAGGGCAGGACATCCAGTAAGAAGCTCAACAGAGACACGGAAGACCTAATTGCTACAATCACCCAACTTGACCTCATTGACTTATACAGAACACTCCACCCAACTGCTGCAAAGTATACTTTTTTTCCTAGCGCACATGGAACGTTCTCCAGAATAGACCACATATTAGGTCATAAAACAAACCTTTTCAGAATCCAAAATATCGAAATATTACAAAGCATCTTCTCAGACCGCAAGGCCATAAAAGTGGAAATCAATAACAGAAAAATTAGGGAAAAGAAATCAAATACTTGGAAACTGAACAATACCTTGCTGAAAAAAGACTGGGTTATAGAAGACATTAAGGAGGGAATAAAGAAATTCATAGAATGCAACGAGAATGAAAACACTTCCTATCAAAACCTCTGGGACACAGCAAAAGCAGCGCTCAGAGGTCAATTTATATCGATAAATGCACACATACAAAAAGAAGAAAGAGCCAAAATCAGAGAACTGTCCCTACAACTTGAACAAATAGAAAGTGAGCAACAAAAGAATCCATCAGGCACCAGAAGAAAACAAATAATAAAAATTAGAGCTGAACTAAATGAATTAGAGAACAGAAAAACAATTGAAAGAATTAACAAAGCCAAACGCAGGTTCTTTGAAAAAATTAACAAAATTGATAAAAAAAAAAATTGGCCAGACTGACTAAAGAAATACAGGAAATGAAACAAATAACCCGAATAAGAAACGAGATGGTCTACATCACAAAAGACCCAACTGAAATTAAAAGAATCATATCAGATTATTAAAAAAAATTGCACTCTAACAAATTTGCAAACCTTGAAGAAATGGATGAATTCCTAGAAAAACACTTCCTACCTAAACTAACAGAATCAGAAGCAGAACAACTAAATAGACCCACAACAAAAAAAGAGATTGAAACAGTAATCAAAAAACTCCCAACAAAAAAAGCCACGGCCTGGACGGCTTCACTGCAGAGTTCTACCAAACTTTCAGAGATGAATTAACATCACTATTACTAAAGGTATTTCAAAGCGTAGAAAATGATGGAATACTACCTAACTCATTCTATGAAGCCACCATATCCCCGATACCAAAACCAGGTAAAGACATCACAAAAAAAGAAAATTACAGACCTATATCCCTCATGAACACCCTCATGAACATAGATGCAAAAATCCTCAACAAAATTCTAGCCAATAGAATTCAGCAACATATCAAAAAAATAATCCACCACAACCAAGTGGGATTTATACCAGGTACGCAAGGCTGGTTTAATATTAGAAAAACCATTAATGTAACCTACCATATAAATAAAACAAAAGACAATTGATGCAGAAAAGGCATTTGACAAAGTCCAACACCCATTCATGATAAAAACTCTCAGCAAAATAGGAATTGAAGGAAAATTCCTCAACATAATAAAGGGCATCTATACAAAGCCAACAGCCAACATCACTCTAAATGGAGAGAGCCTGAAAGCACTTCCCTTGAGAACGGGAATCAGACAAGGATGCCCTTTATCACCGCTCTTATTCAACATCGTGCTAGAAGTCCTAGCCAGAGCAATTAGGCAAGACAAAGAAATAAAGGGCATCCGGATAGGCAAGGAGGAAGTAAAATTATCTCTATTTGCAGATGACATGATCTTATACACAGAAAACCCTAAGGAATCCTCCAGAAAACTACTGAAACTAATAGAAGAGTTTGGCAGAGTCTCAGGTTATAAGATAAACATGCAAAAATCACTTGGATTCCTCTACATCAACAAAAAGAACATCAAAGAGAAAATTACCAAATCAATACCATTCACAGTAGCCCCCAAGAAGATAAAATACTTAGGAATAAATCTTACCAAAGATGTAAAAGACCTATACAAAGAAAACTACAAAGTACTAATGCAAGAAACTAAAAAGGACCTACTTAATTGGAAAAACATACTTTGCTCATGGATAGGAAGACTTAACATAGTAAAAATGTCTATTCTACCAAAAGCCATCTATACATACAATGCACTTCCGATCCAAATTCCAATGACATTTTTTAATGTGATGGAGAAACAAATCACCGACTTCATATGGAAGGGAAAGAAGCCCCGGATAAGTAAAGCATTACTGAAAAAGAAGAAGAAAGTGGGAGGCCTCACTCTACCTGATTTCAGAACCTATTATACAGCCACAGTAGTCAAAACAGCCTGGTACTGGTACAACAACAGGCACATAGACCAAGGGAACAGAATTGAGAACCCAGATATAAATCCATCCACATATGAGCAGCTGATATTTGACAAAGGCCCAGTGTCAGTTAATTGGGGAAAAGATAGTCTTTTTAACAAATGGTGCTGGCATAACTGGATATCCATTTGCAAAAAAATGAAACAGGACCCACACCTCACACCATGCACAAAAACTAACTCCAAGTGGATCAAAGACCTAAATATAAAGACTAAAATGATAAAGATCATGGAAGAAAAAATAGGGACAATGTTAGGAGCCCTAATTCACGGCATAAACAGAATACAAAATATTACCAAAAATGAAGAAGAGAAACCAGATAACTGGGAGCTCCTAAAAATCAAACACCTATGCTCATCTAAAGTCTTCACCAAAAGAGTAAAAAGACCACCTACAGATTGGGAAAGAATTTTCAGTTATGACATCTCTGACCAGCGCCTGATCTCTAAAATCTATATGATTCTGTTAAAACTCAACCACGAAAAGACAAACAACGCAATCAAGAAGTGGGCAAAGGATATGAACACACACTTCACTAAAGAAGATATTCAGGCAGCTAATAGATACATGAGAAAATGCTCTCGATCATTAGCCATTAGAGAAATGCAAATTAAAACTACGATGAGATTCCATTTCACTCCAACAAGGCTGGCATTAATCCAAAAAACACACAATAATAAATGTTGGAGAGGCTGCGGAGAGATTGGAACTCATACACTGCTGGTGGAAATGTAAAGTGGTACAACCTCTTTGGAAATCTATCTGGGGTTATCTTAAAAAGTTAGAAATGGAACTACCATACAACCCAGAAATCCCACTCCTCGGAATATACCCTAGAGAAATAAGAGCCTTCACAAGAACAGATATATGCACACCCATGTTTATTGCAGCACTGTTTACAATAGCAAAAACCTGGAAGCAACCAAGGTGTCCATCAACAGATGAATGGTTAAATATATTATGGTATATTCACACAATGGAATACTACGCATCGATAAAGAACAGTGACGAATCTGTGAAACATTTCATAACATGGAGGAACCTGGAAGGCATTATGCTGAATGAAATTAGTCAGAGGCAAAAGGACAAATATTCCATAAGACCACTATTATAAGATCTTGAGAAATAGTATAAACTGAGAAGAACACATACTTTTGTGGTTACGAGGGGAGGAGGGAGGGAGGGTGGGAAAGCGTTATTTACCGATTAGTTAGTAGATAAGAACTACTTTAGGTGAAGGGAAGGACAATACTCAATACACGGAAGGTCAGCTCAGATGGTCTGGATCAAAAGCAAAGAAGTTTCCTGGATAAACTGAATACTTCAAAGGTCAGCTGAGCAAGGGCGGGGGTTTGGGGACGATGGCATCAGGGGACTTCTAAGTCAATTGGCAAAATAATACTATTATGAAAACATTCTGCATCCCACTTTGAAATGTGGCATCTGGGGTCTTAAATGCTAACAAGCGGCCATCTAGATGCATCAATGTGTCTCAACCCACCTGGATCAAAGGAGAATGAAGAACAAGAACACCAAGGTCACACGACAACTATGAGCCCAAGAGACAGAAAGGGCCACCTGAACCAGAGACTTACATCATCCTGAGACCAGAAGAACTAGGTGGTGCCTGGCCACAACCGATGACTGCCCTGACAGGGAGCACAACAGAGAACCCCTGAGGGAGCAGGAGATCAGTGGGATAAAAAAAAAAAAAATTTTTTTTTTTTTCCAGACCCCAAATTCTCATAAAAAGACCAGACTTAATGGTCTGACTGAGACTAGAGGAATCCTGGAGGTCATGGTCCCCAAACCTTCTCTTGGCCCAGGACAGGAACCATTCCCGAAGACAACTCATCAGACATGGAAGGGACTGGACAATGGGTTGGAGAGAGATGCTGATGAAGAGTGAGCTACTTGTATTAGGTGGACACTTGAGACTGCGTTGGCATCTCCTGTCTGGAGGGGAGATAGGAGGGTAGAGAGGGTTAGAAACTGGCAAAATTGTCACGAAAGGAGAGAATGGAAGGGCTGACTCATTAGGGGGAGAGTAAGTGGGAGTATGGAGTAAGGTGTATATAAGCTTATATGTGACAGACTGACTTGATTTGTAAACGTTCACTTAAAGCTCAATAAAAATTATTAAAAAAAAGAAAAAAAAAACTGTGATTTCCAACATTCTCTTTCCCCAACAATAGCACATCATAAAATTCCTGAGGGTATCTCCCTGTACACCTGGTTCCTGGAAGGAGGCAAATGTAAAGCGAAACTTAAAGTTGACTCTCAAATGGACACGAAGCATGAGGAAAAAAGAAATGTTGGCATTTGGAAATTAATAGTTATTGACAAGGTTGACACCTGGAAGGCTTCTACTGTATACTTGTTCAAGAGATAAACATCTCAACTAAAAAAAAAAAGGCAACGTTTATTTCACATATACTGAGAATATCTCATGTGGGTTTAAAACCTGTGAAAAAGAATCTAACACTTTATAGCAACAGCATAATGGCAATTACAACATTTAAAAAATGCCTAAATAAGGCATGAATCTTAGTTAAAAGAAATCATAAACTCATGGCATAATCTAGTCTGTCCTGACACAGGAAGTTTTTAGGTTAGTGTTGAAGATTATTCTGATTATGAAAGTAATTGAATATTTAATTTTTAAATCTTGTTTTATTCAGTTAGCAAACAACAAAACATCATAGAGGACATAGTATATGTGCCAACAATTATTTTAGGCTAGGGGGAATATTGTATACAGTTTAATAAACTTGACTTCTATTCTCAACATTCTAATGGAAAACACAGATATACACCCTCTAAGATGACCCGCAATTAATAATATTTTGAGATTAGGTTAAAAGAGATTGTGTCTTTTGTCTTGTTCTCTCTCTCTCTCTCTTTCAGAACCTTCACCCTGAGCAAAGCAAGCTGCCATGTTGTGAATAACCCGGTAGAGAGTTTCACATGGCAAAGAATTGGTGTCTCTGGTGTCCTAGCGTAAAAATCACCACAAAGTCATAGTAAAACAAGACGAAAGATTTTATTCGGCATACATTCCAAGAGGCAAAACTGGAAAATGGAGACGCATACTGCCGGAGCTATGTCTCTCCGAGTCCGAGGAATGTTACAGAATCATCATTACAAATGGGTAAAATCATTAAAAGCTTCACCCTTTCACAGGTTGGCTAAAAACTGCTCAACTAATGTGATTCTACATTTTGAATTGTCTTTGTTAATAATCACTGGTACAAGTTTCAGTAATGATAGTCAAGAGTGTCTTCATTGGTCTAACAAATCTTAAAAAAAACCCAGTGCTGTCAACAAATCTTACTATTTACTAAATGCTAATAGGAAAATATATGGGTCTTTCGTGCCCTATCTAAGTATTTGTTTATGTGAAAGGTTTCCTAAAACATGTTGTCTAGGATTGTTCTAGCTATTTTTTTTTATACCTCAGGGCCCAGTTGATGTGTCCCCGTGAGTCCTTGTCATTCCTGAGTCACTGGCCACCTGACGCTTGCCAGTTGCCAAGCGAGTAATCTTGGCAGTAGATCCTTTCCCAGCCAAGCCTTGAGATCAGTGTAGTTCTGAGCAACCTTGACCAGGCCTTATAGCCTTGTAAGAGACACTGAGTCTGTGGCACCCAGCTACTCTGCACCCAGATTCCTGACCCATAGAAACTATGAGATAATAACTGTTGTCTTTAACTTGAATAAGAGCTTCAGGACAGAGGTACCTGGTATATTTAGGGTGGCTGGCCTAGGCAGTCCTGACTCCACTTTGTTACAAGTTCCTGCTTCTGCATTCCTGAGAATGTAATTTTGACTTCTTCCCATTCATGTGCATATGAACTTGGGCCATTGACTGGTAGAACCAACAGACAATGTGATCATGCCTAGGCAAGCCAGGACAAGCCTGGGCAGGCCCAGGCAAATCTGGGAAAGTTTGGGGACGGTCATCCAATCAGAATCTTGCTAGGAGATTCCTGATTCCACCTTAGATCTATTCTTGTAAAACAGATGCTGTTGGATCCTTTGATCTTCACACTGTGTGGGCTAACATCCCCCTATTCGAATATATCTTATGCTTTTAATAAACCTTTTTTTAGCAGAGTCTGCGAGTTTCACTCTACTACATTTGGCATAGTTGGCAGGACTCCGAAGGTGTTTTATCTTCGTTGAACCCTGAGATTAGCAAGGACTGGAGCTCCGGCACCACCTTGAGCTCCGGCACCAGCTTGAGCCCCTTGTGCTTAATCCATTTCCACAAAATGTCAGAGTCGTGAATGTAAGCCCTCTCAAATGGCAAGCCTCCGATTTGTTGTGTAGATGGCTCTGTGGGAGATTTGTTGTGTTTTCCGTTTTTGGTGGGCATTGAAAAGCCTCTAGAAGGCATCAGTATGGTAAATTTGCACCCTTATAAGACACCATTTCTGAACAGTCCAAACAAATTAAGAAATTGCAATGTCAGAGCTCTGTAACTTCTTCAACCGTTTCTTCTGCTCCTGCCTCTTACAATGTCTCTGATCCCTCTCCCCTTCTCCTCCTTTTATATTCATTCCCCTTTATCCACCTTACCTTCTTACACTCCTGCTGAAATGCCTTTTAGCTCTTTGGGTTTTTTTTTCTCTTCTTTGGCCCTGTATTTTTACTTTTGTTTCTGTCTGCTTTTTTTGTTGAGCTGGATTTTGGTGCACAAATTGGCTTGGTGAAAGTTGTTGCAAAATATCTCAGAGTCTTTTGACCTACTCCATTTTATGGCAGTCCCTCTCTAGGATTTTGTCTTGCCTCTGAGAAACTAAAAGTAATGGTTCACTTTGAAATTCTATAATTTTTTAAGTCTATATTTGGGTGGAATCACCAAATCTTGCAAGAAAATAGGTAATGGCAATTTTCAGGGGGAAGTGGCAGGTCCTGACCTGTTTTATGAAATCTGCAGGGGGAGATGGCAGCTCCTGACCTGCTTTATGAAATTTACAGGGGGAGGTGGTATTTCCTGGCCTCTTTTATGATATAGTTTCTCAATAATCACAATACTAAAATTAAAATCAGCAGCAGCTACTTTAAAGTACTTTCCAGTTGGAGGAACTAGTATATTTAAGATCTAAAATAAGAAACTCGATCTCTAGCTGGCAGAATGAATTAAATTCAAAAAGAAGAGAACCAAAAGCCAGAACCTTAGAGCTTAACATCTTTGATAAATGAGCCTGGATTTCCCCTCACTCTACCTGGATGCTGGTTTGGGGTTCATATTTAAAAACACAGTAAGCTGAACATACTAAAACTAATTTGGGATTTCAGTGATCATTTTTGGAAAATGAGTTCTCATCTGCTCTTTTTTTTTTTTTCCCCCTCCCTCTGTTATGGATTGAATTGTGTCCCCCAAAGATGTGTGTCAACTTGACTAGGCCATGATTCCCAGTATTGTGTGGTTGCTCACCATTTTGTCATCTGATGTGATTTTCCTATGTGTTGTAAATCCTACCTTTATGGTGTTAATGAGGCAGGATTAGATGCAGTCATATTAGTGAGACAGAACTCAATGTACAAGATCAGATTGTATCTTGAGTCAATCTCTTTTGAGATATAAAAGAGAGAAGTGAGAAGAGAGACAGAGGAACCTCCTACCACCAAGAATAAAGAACCCTGGTCCTTTGGACTTGGTGTCCCTGCACTGAGAAACTCCTAGGCCCACTCAAGGAAAGACTGATGACAAGGACCTTCTTCCACAGCTGACAGAGACAGAAAGCCTTCCCATGGAGCTGGCACCTTGAATTCAGGCTTCTAGCCTCCTAAACTGTGAAAGAATAAAATTATGTTAGTTAAATCCATCCACTTGTGATATTTCTGTTATAGCAGCACTAGAGAACTAAGATAGGCTTTAAGATTGACATGGTACAGAACATAAAAAATCTTTGTCTGAATGAATTCACTTCCATTAATTCCTGGAAATATTCAGACTACTAAATTTATATAAACACTTATTTATCATTAAACTGGCCAGAATAAAGATTTTTTTGAAGGAATATTATAATCTAGTTTTAATAATATCATCCAGAGGTGGAAAATTATTATATTTTCATAACTCTATCCCTTGCATGCTTTATGGGATCATTTGGAGATTCAATTTAGAATAATTTGTAAGGCCTTGTACCAATTAAAATAAATGATTTATCTTTTTTTTTCTTAGTGCACATTTCGAATAGAACAATTTATACTAAAGTTTTTCAAAGTAGCTATAAAAGTCTAAATCATAAAGCAGACACTAGATAAAGTTTTTCTTGGATGAGGAAAGAACTGAGGTTTTAAGACAGCCTTACAAAAAACAGCAACTCTCAGCCATGCCTTCAACCTGCAAGCGTCGGGATTTCTCTTTGTTGAAGCCATCCACTTGAGGTATTTCTGTTATAGCATTAGATAACTAAGACTCTTTCCACTTTGGGAAAATGAGCTCCCATTTGTGTTGTCTTTTTTTTTTCTCTTGGAGGAACTTTTTTTGGTGCTCAGGTTTGTCAGAGGGTCTGACAGTCCTTCATGTGAGGCTCCAGCAAGTTAGTAAGTTTTATCTAAAACCTGTTTTTTTTTTTTTTTTCCACTGAACTGAGTTGACCTTAACAAAAATTACTATTACACTTTAAGAAACTAGGTTTCCCTTGTTTTGTGTGGTATTGTATAATCCTGTTCTTTGGGCTGACCTCACAAGCAGGTGAGTTTATGTGGTCTTTCTGTCGCATTTTGTTTCGAGAGCTTGCTTCTGGAGTGCTGTGTCTGAGTTTCTGTCTTGTATCAGGTTGGAGAACATGGCTGACAGTTGCAGGTTGGAAGCATGGCTGACATATGCCATTTTTTGTAAGGCTATCTTAAAACTTCAGTTCTTTCCTCATTCAAGAAAAATTTTTTCTTGTGTCTATCTTACGATTTAGACTTTTATACCTACTTTGAAAAACTTTAATATAAATTGTTCTATTTGAAAAGCACACTAAGAAAAAAAGAGTAATTTATTTTATTTGGAACTACAAAGCCTTAAAAACATAAATTATTCTAAATTGATTCTTCAAATGATTCTATAAATCATGCAAGATATAGTTATGAAAATATAATAATTTTCTACCTCCAGATGATATTATTAAAACTAAAACCCCTAAAACCTATAATATTTATTTTATGTTTATTTGTCATTTATCTTTATATTTTCCATATAAATTATACTTGTATTTTTCTTAATGTTTGCATTCAATTTACCCCTTCCTTAAAATCCATCAATGGTTTTATATAACACTTGGTATAAAATTGAAAACTTTTTGCCCATCTCTACCAAAACTCCTTTAACAAATAGCTGGCCTGAATAACGGTTCTTATACTGTGTAGTGAAAAAATTAACTTTATCCAAATGATTTTTCTGCATTTGTCCCTAGTTTTTGGGAGAAAACCTCTAAGCCCTTGAATTTTTTGGAGTAATTAGAATATCTTCATTATTTATGAGAACATTGACCATACCTGATGATTTAGACAGCAAGTTGACTCATGGTAAGAGCTTGACATGCTAGAAAGACCCATCAGTCCAACCTCAGGTGAGAGGAGTAGGACTGGAGATTTGGCTCAGTCTTGTGGTCAATGGTTCTATTAATCATGCCGGCATAATGAAACTCCAGTAAAAACTCTAGACACCAAAGCTCAGGTGAACTTCCTTGGTTGACAATATTCTGTGTACAATGTACCGAGAAGGTAATGCATCCCTAAAAAAAAAAAAAAGTCATGTTGGGCACCGCCCCCCCCAAGAGGCTTCTCCCTATATGGCTCTCCCTTTGGCTGTTCTGATTGTTATCCTTTGGTTATAATAAAACTGTAATCATAAATATAGCACTTTCACTGAGTTCTGTGAGTCATTCCAGCAAATTGTCAAACCTGAGAGGGTAGTGGAAACCCCCAAATTTGTGTCAGTTGAACAGACATGCGGGTGGTTTGGGAAACCCTGAGCTTGTGGCTGGTGTCTGAGTCTTGAGTACACTTGGCAGTCTGGAGGACTGAGCCCTTAACTTGTGAAGTTTGACACCACTCTGGTAGTTGGTGTCAGGAGTCAATTGCACATACACAAAGAATAATGTCCAGAAAAAATTTACGTGGGATCTATACACAGACCACCCCTCACACTGCTTTGCCACCATCCACACCAAAAGTAAGGGGAAAAGAAACCAAAAGCAGATGAAGAATTTGTATTAGAATAAATGTTTCTGGAGAAAGAAGATAATTTCATATAAATACTTCTTCATATGCTAAAAAATTATGGAGAATTTAGACTCTGAAAAAAGAAATCACACAACAGATGAATAAGAATAATATGATAAATAAAAAGATGAAAAATGAGCTGGCAGCATTAGGCACAGAAATGAAAACAATAAACATCAACAAAAGAAAAACTGTGTTTGAAATAACAAGGTAAGAAATTGGCTCTGCCAACAAAGTAAAAGCAATTCAAAAGGTGAGAGCTGAGAAAGAGAATAAGGAGATCTGACATGTATAATATTGCATTCCTGAAGACTAGACTAGAATAAAGGATAAAAAAAAAAAAAGAGGGTAAGCATTAATAAAAGAAAACTTTACTGAAATAAGAGAACAATTAAATCTGAGCATTCCAGAAAAAACAAAACAAACAAAGCACATCCTGGTGATGTTACTTATTTTAAAGTATAGGGAAAAGGTATGCTGTTTACAATGAGAGACATCAGCCTGTCCTGAAACTTTGCCACAGTCAGAACAACAGAAAAAGATTAAAGATAAAAGAGTAATGTATACACTATCTGGGGGAAACGATGACTGAACCAGGTACTTATACCTATCAAGTTTTCATGGAAAATGCAATCTTAGGAGCTTATTGGGTACACATTTGTAGGCTCTTTCTGAAAATAAACTCCTTGATGATGAAATCCAACCAATCAATAGAGAGTAGATAATAATTATCTCAGGAATGGAGAAGCCATTGTATGAAATGACTGGAACTACAGATTCTCCATTAGGGCAAGTGATTATCCTTGCTGTTAAGGCTTAAATTAAATAGCACAGAACTAACTTTATAATGTTTATCACAAAGTATAGACCTAAGGATAGTTGTAATAGAAATTATGATTACCAAAACAGAATGTTCATATAGAAAATGTAAATGTGTTAAGTTCTTCACTGAAAAAGATGGAAATTCAAGATCATCTTTTTTGATCAGCCAAGAAATACATAGGGTTGCTATGAGTCAGGACCACTCAATGGCAAAGGGGTTTTAAGAAATTTAAGATTAAGTAAATTAATTGAAGTTGTATGAGTTACCACTAAAAGATCTTAGTAAGAATGGTCTTTTATTCCATGGGAATGAATTATTTCATGCATAATATTTCATTAACAAATGTAGCTGGGATAAAATCACATATTAACAGAAGTTGATGCTTGTATCAATTAAAAATTTCTGGTCATGTAATGCATATTAATGAAATGCTAAAGATTTGAAAATGAAATTATGACCAAGCACATACCTGAGAATTGCAAGAAAGAAAAAAAATGCAGATAAATAAACTGTGTAAAACAATGTATTACTCTTATATACCCATTATATACCCATTGCCATCAAGCCGATTCCGACTCATAGTGACCCTATAGGACAGAGTAGAGCTGCCCCATTAAGTTTCCAAGGAGTGCCTGGTGAATTTGAGCTGCCGACCTTTTGGTTAGCAGTTGTAGCTCTTAACGACTATGCCACCAGGCTATACTCATATATAAAAATATAGCATGTATTAATACTTTTGCCTATATTTCCTTCAGATCAGGTTAAAATATAAACACATAAATTATACAGACACAACTAAAGTCATTTTTCCACTTCCCTCCTCCTAAGTTGGTGGGGATCATTTGCCTGCATTTTAAATACATTTGTTATAAATATTTATTGGTAAATGACATAGAAGATTATTTTATGTAACTTTTGACCTCTCGGCCTCTTGTTCTAGGACTTTCTTCTTCAGATAAATTTCATTGCCTCCACCACCATCACAACCACCCAAACGACATCAATTGGGAATTTTCCCCATAATTCCGAAGACCCAGCTTGTCCTTTACAATTTTCGTTGTTGTTTGTAATGTGTATTTGTAGTTTATATTTGAAAATTTCCCTGATAACCTTCATAACAAGGAATCTGGAGGGTAATATAGTACATTGTTGTAAATACTGATTAAGTGACTAAATCGTGCTAATCCCATTATGAGGATATCATATTACTTACCAAAGAATGACGTCAGGAATGTAACTTTCAATGGCTGCTTTATTCCTTATGTATAGCCTTTGTATTTGATAATTCAATAATGACAGGAGACCTCTGCCACTCTAAAAATAAACACAATTTTTAGGTTATAAAAGTGATTTTTAACAATAGTGATTCTCTTTCCAGTAGATTATTTTACATGACTTTTTACCCCACATGATGTTCAAACACAAGCCTCTTGGCCTCTTGTTTTAGGAACATTTTTCCTTCAGATAAATTTGGCTCCTTGTTTTAGGACACTTTTTTCTTCAGATAAGTTTGGACTTCAGGTAGACGTTAATATGCCCACTGCTAGCTGACATGCTGACTGACCATAAAAAAAAAAAAAAAAAAGACCGTAAAAAAAAAAATAACTTACAAAAATAAAACTGTTTCCAGGGAGACCTTTATGGTAAGTATTTCCTGTGTATAAAGACAACTGACCTATTTTTGTTTGCAGTAGAAATTTTTGAACGTGGAACATCAAGAATTCTTGTGCAGTATGGTTTTATCATTGTAATGTTGAAAATGTTCTGAATATTGGTATAATACACTATGGAGCAAGCTGTGTAATGAATACATTTACTACTTGAAAGAGTTTGTATTTTAAGACTTATATTAACCAGCAGATTCAGTGTGTGTTTAAAAGTCATGAATTTTTGCTGTACGATCTGCTTAGATCAATAACCTCAAATTCAGTTATAATATCCAATCACACACACAAAAATCATGTTTTACCAGCTATAACCATCAGCCTGGCTTAAATGTGGAAAATTCATTAGAAGGTGTTTCATATTTACTCTCCAATGCAAATGTGAAGCATCAGATAAGCACAGTAAGTACATCACGACTCATTTGTTCCTTCAATATACATTCATTTAATTTTCTGGCATTATAAAAAAAAGTCATGGTTTAAGGGGAAATTGCCAATTAATAGCAAAAGCAGCTATAAATCAATGATACTACAAGGCAAGTACATTATAGCTACAATAGTTTACAGCTGCATAGTTTTGTGTTCAAAAACAACAGAAACAGAGAGGAGGAAGTGATACAATGTATCCATTTTTATAGACTAGTGAAGTAATGAGACTTAAAAAAATTAGAATTTAAGTGTTACAGCTGGACTGGAGGGAATGAAAAGGACAAGCAAAGAGATAACAATGCAAAGCCAACTGATGAGTTTTTCCTAGGGTTAGAAAGTATTTGTCTTACTTCTCTGAAAACCCTAGAGAAAGGTTTAACAGCTAAGCTTCCTAATATTTTAAAACTGTCTCAGATGAAGCTAAGCATTTTAAAAATTATCTAAATTTGGAATTTTGTTTAGAAGCCCATATTTGAATGAGCTAGTCATGGTGCACACAGGCTCATGGGTCAATGTTAAAACATGTAGAACACTCTTAATCCTTAGAGGCTTCAATTGCTCTTCCAGCTCCTTTAAAAAAAAAAAAAATTTTTTTTTTTTTATTCCTCCAACAATTGGCCATTTTCCAATTCTCTGGGCAGGGGAGGGGGATGAGGGAAGATATTTCATTGTAAACACTGTCCTTACATCTTCAATGTTTTAAGAGAATATGCTTTCCTTTCCCTTATTTTCCATCACAGAACATTAGTGTTTAAAATTGGTATTTAAAGAAGTATGTTTAAAATTCATTGCAATAACTTGTACTCGGAAGAAGATGGTGAGAAGTATTGTACCTAAATAGTATTTCTAGGTGTATTAAACAAGATACCGTATAGTGTTTTTCAACGAGCCCCGGTGGCGAGATGGTTAAGTATTTAGCTGCTAACTGAAAGGATCCACAGTTCAAACCCACCAGCCGTTGTGAGGGAGAAAAGCCCTAGCCATCTGTTGCTGTAAAGATTTACAGTCTTGGAAACCCCATAGGGAAGTTCTGCTCTGTCCTATGGGGTCACTATGAGTCAGAATTGACTCAAAAGCACCCAACAACATAGCTCGTTTCATAAAGAGTGAAAAAGTGGTTTGTGTTGGTAGATAGGTTTGTGGAAACAGAACTTTGGAGTGTTATAGCTACATTCTCAAAAAAGGGCATACATTTATCCATCAGCCTTCCATGAAATCTGGAAAATGAAGAGAATCAGTCTTTTTACAAAACAGTATTTTTATCCATTTTTATTTATTAGAATCCCATGATATCCTTATTCTGTGGTGGATTACAATATTAAAAATAAAGTTAAGTATTTCCCCCCTTAAAAATTGAATTAACCAAAAACTATAAAGATCATGGAATTAAAAACTGGGTCAACGTTAGAGGCCCTAATACCTGGCATAAATAGGATACAAACCACAACTAACAATACACAAACACCAGAAGATAAGTTAGTTAACTGGAATCTTCTAAAAATTAAACACTCATCCTCATCAAAAAACTTCACCAAAAGAGTACAAAGAGAACCTACAGACTGGGAAAAAAATTTTGGCTATGACAGATCCAACAATGGCCTAATCTCTAAAATCTATTTAAAAAAAAATCCAACACCTCTACAACAAAAAGATAGGAAATCCAATTAAAAAATGGGCAAAGGATATGAACAGATGCTTCACCAAAGAAGACACTCAGGCAGCTGATAGACACATGAGGAAATGCTCACAATCTTTAGCCATTAAAGAAATGCAAATCAAAACCACAATGCAACACCATCTCACTCCTACATTACTAAAGCACCAGTCAAAAAAACAGGAAATAACAGATGCTGGAGACGCTGCAGGGAGATTGGAACTCTTATGCACTGCTGGTGGGAATGCAAAATGGTACGAGCATTTTGGAAAACCATATGGTGCTTCCTTAAAAAGCTAAAAATAGAAATACCATATGATCCAACAATCCTACTCCTAGGAATACATCCTAGAGAAATAAGAGCCATCATGCAAATAGCCATATGCACACCCATGTTCATTGCAGCATTATTCACAATAGCAAAAAGATGGAACCAACCTAAGTGTCCATCAACAGATGAATGAATAAACAAGCTGTGGTACATGCACACAATGGAATACTATTCAATGATAAAGAACAATGATGACTCTCTGAAATATCTCACAGCATGGATGGATCTAGAAGGCATTATGCTGAATGAAATAAGTTAATCACGAAAGGACAAATACTGCATGAGACCACAACTATAAAAATCCACGAAAACATTTACACATAGAAAGAAACAATCTTTGATAGTTATGAGGCAGGGGAGTGGGAGGGAGGGAAAAATGCTATCTAAACAATAGATAAGTGGTAACTTTGGTGAAGGGCAAGACAGTACACAATACTGGGGAAGCCAGCACAACTTGACCCAGGCAGAGTCATAGATGCTTCATAGACACATCCAAGCTCCAACAGGGGTCGAATTATTGGGCTTAGGGCTGGCGACCATGGTCTCGAGGGACATCTAGCTCAATTGGCATAACATACCTTATAAGGAAAATATTCTACATCCTACTTTGGTGAGTAGCGTCTGGGGTGTTAAAAGCTTGTGAGAGGCCATCTAAGATATATTACTGGTCCCACCCCATCTGAGGCAGGGGAGAATGAAGAAAACAAAAAACACCAGGGATAGATTAGTCCTAAGGATTAATGGACTACAACTACCATAGGCTCCACCAGACTGAGTCCAGCACAACTGGATGGTGCTCAGCTAGAACCACTGACTGCTCTGACAGGGATCACAGTAAAGGGTCCCAGACAGAGCTGGAGAAAAATGTAGAACAAAATTCAAACTAACAAAAAAGACCGAATTTACTGGTCTGCTGGAGACTGGAGAAATCTTGAGAATATGACCTCCAAACATCCTTTTAACTCAGTATGAAAGTCACTCCTGAAGTTCACCCTTCAGGCAAATATGTAACAGGCCCATGAAACAAACAATGATACACGTAGCTCAACCATGTGTAGGAGACTGTATGGGCACACCAGCCCAGGGGCCAGGATGAGAAGGTAGGAGGGGACAGGGAAGCTGAGTGAATGGAAATGGGGAACCCAAGGTCAAGAAGGGGAGAGTGTTGACAACTAATGTCACAAAACAATATGTGTATTAATTGTTTAATGAGAAACTAATTTAGTCTGTAAACCAAAGCACAATAAAAAAGTAAAATAAAATTTTAAAAATTAAATTAAAACAAAACAAAAAAACCAATGGGTGTTTCTTTAAGTGTAGTCTATGCATCACTGGAATAACCTGTGGTGCTTTTTAACACATTCTCCACTGCAGCTAACTACATCTTGGGTAGAGAAGGAGCGTATGTGCCAGAAATCTAAAACTAACACCAAACCAGTTGTCATGGAATTGATTCCGAGTCAGAGTAGAACTGGGCTCCATAAGGCTGATGGGGGCTGATTTTTCGTAAGCAGATTGTCAGGGCTTTCTTCCTTGGTGCTTCTGGGTGGACTGATTCTCCAACCTTTCCACTAGCAGTTGAGCGTTTAACCATTTGTACCACCCAGATACATATATATAGAGAGAGAGAGAGAGAGAGAGAAAGCTTAAAAGTCACTATTCTACACGCATGACCCAGCACAGCCTTCCCCAAAACTGGCAGATTATCTGTATTCTAAAAAATTAGATGAAGTATGTGGCAGAACCAAATACCCTAGCACCAATAAAAAGACTGTCAACTACAAAATAGTTAAACAGCTGAAGAACGTTTTAACTGAATCACTCAAAGAGTTATCATCAATCTAGGCTAGTTCTAGTGACTAGATACATTGAACTCAAAATTTTGAAAATTTCCAGGAGGGTGAAACATCCGTTCTCTAAATACTAGTGGATAATCATTGGTGCATCACTCTAGCAATTAAACTCCCACAGGGAAACAAAACAAACAAAAAAAAAAGAGATAAGCCTAAGCAATCTTTAGGTTCAGAGTATTAGTACCAGTAATGTAGATATGTTTTCATACTAATGGTCTAAAATAAAAGCAGGACCACCTTTGTTTCCCTTACCATCATCTTAAAGATGGGTATATTATAAGCTTCATGTTTTTCTTCTTTGGTTGTGCAACTATCACACAAATGCCTACGTCTCATTTCATAGTCATCACTGGGCTTTAGGGAATCAGTGTGTATCCCTATACCAGGCACAGAATAATAATTTTCTGCTATGAATAGACATTTTTTATTTTCTGGGGTTCAAAGCCAGGGACTGTTTCCACGGTCAAGTAATTTTGAGGACCTGCACTATCACCACAAGTGGCTTTGTGGGAATTCCTGGTTTTCTTTTTCTCACTTGCCAGGTGAGAATGTCAGACTTGGTTTCACCTAAGGTCCACCCTGCCCTAAGGTTCTATGCCTGAAAATTCTTGAAAGAGATAAGATATTCCATAGTCCAAAGTCTTCCACTTTCTATAGTTCTTGCAGATTTCTAATTCTTTTACTTATGTGGAGACTATCATATTCATACATGCCTTGAGAACTAAACTAAAAGTGACCTACTGATCTTTAGCTCTTTGCTTTATCTGTCATATTATTCAGGGGTCTTTCCCACACACATGACCCCATTTTCCACATTTTGCCACTTTCTTTGGAGCACAGATATTTCAGCAGGGTTTCAAACTTTTGAATGGCATTATGAACATTTTTACATTATTTTTAACTTTTTTATGACATTGCATTAAATATTATATATCTTGGTTACTGGGTTTTTTGGAACCCCTAAAATTCTGCACCTAAGCAAGTGCCTCATTCGCTTGACCCTACTCCTGAATGGACTGCTGGTGGCACAAAAATAAGCACTCAGCTACTAATCAAAAGGTTGACAGTTCAAACCCACGCAGCCACTCAGTGGGAGATAGACCTGGTGATCTGCTTCCGTAAAGATTATAGCCAAGAAACCTTATAGGGCAGTTAGAGTTTGTCACATAGGGTCGCTATGAGTTGAAATCGACTTGACAGCATCTAACAACAAAACTGTCCCAGAATTTTGTCAAGCAACACACCCGTTAATTAAGCAAAGTGGATATTACACTTCTAAGTATAATGGACACCCAGGAAGTGGAATGCCTGACAAATTTATGGCTAAAACCCACAGGTAGGTGTGTGGGTGGGTGGGGGTATGAAAGAGACAGCGAAAGACTTCACACTCGGCACTTCCTTTCACTGATCTTTCCTCACAGAGCTTGGAGTTTGGTTTCATACACAAGCTTAGTGCTAAATTCTTTCATCTGCAATGGACAGTCAAGTGACATATGCTGATTTAAACTTATCCAGGCAGTCAGCCCATGGAAGTTCATCACCCCCATCTCTTCCTCAGGGTAAGTGTAATAATTTCCTTTTGCCATTTTTATATCTCCCAGAGTTAGTTTTTCCTCTTAAATTTGTGGTTTTAAATTATTGATGTGAAGCTGGGCAGCAGGTCTATGTTATTGTTAAATAGAGTTAGCATAGCTTGAGTTTAGGTAACCACTGCTATAGAGAAAAACACACCTATTAGATTTCCTTGTTTATCTAGATAGTGTGAAAAGTAAACATGCCTTTTATTGTTGTTGTTGTTCAGTTGCCTTCCAGTGACTTCCAACATGCGGCAACCCCATGTGTGCAGAGCAGAACTGTTCCATAGGGTCCCATAGGGCTTTCAGAAGCAGATCACCAGGCCTGTCTTCTGAAGCGCCTCTAGGTAGTTTTGAACCATTATTCTTTTGGCTAATAGTCAAGTGCTTAATCGAGTCTTGGTCAAAAACCCCAAAGAAACAATACTTTACATATATGAACAAAGGAATATTTAAGGGACATATTGCTACCTCGCTGGAATAGCAACCTACTTTATACCAAATTCCTCCACAAAACATTAATTCTATGATTATATTCTGGTGCTTTTATATCCACAGCATCCCTTTCAGAATACAAACTGTATGCATATGACTAACATTCTCCATTTTCCAAAGGGACAGGGAAATAACTCCTGAGATAAAATTATATCCAATATCAAAGATTTTACTGTAATTACACCTGGTAGGCTCTCATATAAAAGTATCACAGCTTAGAAGAAACATAATCCAAAATACACTGAGGCATATCACTAACAAACTTGTTTGACACTGCTGAAATCAGCACTTTTCTGTGTCAGAGGAGTTAGTATTCTGAGTGAAAGAAATGGAGAAATCTACCGTGAGCAGGAGATGATGGGTGCCATGGTCTGGGGATGGATGAAGAGAATTTAAACTGAGGCAAAAAAAAAAAAAAAAAAAAAATGTGTAAAATTATTGTTACATAGGATTACCTTCTAAAACCTAACTGAATTTACTGACATCAATATCATCACAATTGTTACCTGATCTGATGATGGTCATTCAATATTGTGCTGAGCAGGTAGAGTGTATCTTTTTAGAACTGTTTGATGTACTTTTGAAACTACTAGATTGGCAATGTTCTAAATCAGGAAGAAAGTCTTAGGATCATCACATAAGTTTCTGTATAATTTTTATATCAGGGATGGGGAAATTGGAAGAGCTTGGTAACAGCGGTGAGGGCTTGGTCAAACCTCAGTTATTTCTTGATGGGAAAGAGCAAGACATCTTCTCCCCTGCTCATATCTAGCAAACGGGGAAGGTTTTTGAATGGGGATGTCAGAAAGTGAATATAAAGAAAGACCGTAAGCGTTTCCTTGAAAGCTACTACATTTCCAAATCAATTGGTCCAAAAAATTAGTAATCGTCATCACAAAATATCATCCTAAAAGTAAATCTGAAAAAAAAAATAGTAGAATAATGTCAGAGCAAAATGTGTGATTACAGAACACTGGCCTGGCATTAGCTTTATTGTAAAACCTCCACTGGACTCTTTGGCTAAACTCTGAGGCTGTGGTAACTGCATAAAATAGCGATTTTATCTAAGGAAGTCAGCAAAAAGCAGAGAATGTGAGCGGTGACCCAGTTTATGGCGAGAAGGTCAGGAGTGTACCTTTTAGAAAAGTGAATAAAGTGTCTGCAAAATGCCTTTAAAGTTTGTTCATTCATTCAACAAGTGCCTACTATGTGCCAGATATACTCTAGGTGCTGAGGCTACAGCAGTGAGCAAAAGAGAGAAAAATATTTACCTCCATGGCGTTTATCTTATATTACTGTAGATGTAATCAAGAAAATAAATAACCCATAGATATATTTTAAAAATTAGATGGTGTTAATTGCTATTGAGAAAAATTAAAATGTGGAAAAACCAAAATTTGGGAAGATTCCGTATAAAATAGGAAAGTCATAGAAAGTCTTCCTGAGAAGATGACATTTGAGTCAAGACTCAAAAGAAGTGCGAGAGAGAGAGGCCTGCTCTCTGGCAGAGGAGACTTCTAGAATTTGGCTCAGCAAGTGCAACAGCTCTGAGACAGGAACGTGCCTGTCATTTTTTTAGGAAAAACAGGTAGGAGCTATCTAAGCAGAGTCGGAGCAGAATAACAGGTATGGATTGTTAGCAGGATGGTTTTCTGCCAGAGCTTATTTAATTTTGGAAGGTATACGATGGCAGAGTGTATGCTTGGAGACCAGAAGGGGATGAAATCAGAGAAGCAATGAGGAGCCAGGCTGAATAGGGATTTGTAAGACATTTTATAGATTCAGGTCTTCTTGATGGGAAGCCACTGAAGGTTTAACCAAACCAAACCCGCAAGTGCCGTCAAGTCAATTCCGACTCATGGCAACCCTATAGGACAGAGTAGAACTGCCCCGTAGAGTTTCCAAGGAGCGCCTGGCCGATTCGAACTGCCGACCCTTTGGTTAGCAGCCATAGCACTTAACCATTACGCCACCAAGGTTTCCACTGAAGGTTTAGGGCAGCGAAATGATATGATTTAACATACTGCTTAAATCCAAAGAATAGCCTTAGTGAGTATTGCCAGATAAGTGAAGTTTGCCTGGCCTCTTCAATTATCTCTTGTAACTCCATTCATTCTAATCTCCTGCTGTGCTGTGTGACAGACATGGTGCAGAAGAGCATTCCTCCCAGGCAAAAGACCCTCCACTCAATTCCTTAAGTATCGTCATGAGTAAATAACTATTTTATAAAGTCATCCCAAATTGCCTTTTACCTATACTTTTTTTTTATTGTGCTTTAAGTGAAAGTTTATAAATCAAGTCAGTCTTTCATACAAAAATTTATATATACCTTTCTGTGTACTTCTAATTGGCCTTCCCCTAACGAGACAGCACACTCCTTCCCTCCACTCTCTCTTTTTGTGTACATTCAGCCAGCTTCTGATTCCCTCTGTCCTCTCATCTCCGCTCCAGATGGGAGATGCCAACATAGTCTCACGTGTCCACTTGATCCAAGAAGCTCATTCTTCATGGGTATCATTTTCTATCCCATTGTCCAGTCCAATCCCTGTCTGAAGAGTTGGCTTTGGGAATGGTTCCAGTCTTGGGCTAACAGAAGGCCTGGGGACTATGACCTCCGGGGTCATTCTAGTCTCCGTCAGACCATTAAGTCTGGTCTTTTTATGAGAATTTGGAATCTGCACCCCACTGCTCTCCTGCTCCCTCAGGGGTTCTCCGTTGTGTTCCCTGTCAGGGCTGTCATCGGTTGTAGCCAGGCACCACCTAGTTCTTCTGGTCCCAGGCTGATGTAGTCTCTGGTTTACGTAGCCCTTTTACCTATATTTTTAGAAAAACAATAATATTGTTTTTATCTTTTTTTCTATCATTTTAGAAAAACAATTTCTATCTTTCTTTTAGAAAAAGAATAGTAAGCGATATTTATTGAAGTTACTTTGCACCAGACACTATGGCCAGTGTTTTAGAAGCCCTATTTCATACAATCCTCTCCAAAACTATAGGAAGTAGATACTGCACTACATTTTGTAGATGAGGAAGCTTGTACTTTATGGAAGTTGAATAGATTGTCCAAAGTCCCAAAGCTGTAAGTAGCATTCACAAACTCAGATCTACTGGATTTGAGAGCCTCTGTTCTTAAGCCCTGCTGTACTTCAGTAATAAATATTAAAATAATGATTATATGGAGTTTTCTTCATTTTGCAAATGAAGCTGGAGCTTCAAGAGAGGAAAGGATGAACTCTAACCATCACAATACATAACTGGAAGGAAAGACATCTTAGTAGTGGTTGCTCATTGAATAAGTTTTCCCGGTCTTGTATCACTCTGGCTCAGTAGGCCAATATTACCAAGCTTGGTTTTCTCATATTGAGATGTATGTCCAGGGTCGAGGAATCTCCTGTGAGGATCTACTCCTACCTCCCTTCCTCCACGGCACATGTCCTAAATAGCACCAGGTGGTAATCCAAAATGCTTTGACTAGTTTCCTACAATAGGGCACGCACCTTATTTTTGTATAGCACTTGGCAATTTTCAAAGCATTTTTGCATCTGTCTTTTGTTACTGTGATAAATATATGTAACAAAACATCTGTTATTTCAACATTCTTCACATATACAATTCTGTGACATTATGATCATCATTTAGTTCAAACATCACCATTATCCGTTTCCAAGTGTTTCCTCACCCTAACACATCTACCTTATATGGCTCTCAGACCCAGCCTTTGTACACAAAACAAGCATAAGTATTCCTATTTTATCAGTGAGCAAACTTTCAGTTGGCTCTCATTGAATCCATTTTGTGGATCTCTAAGATGGCTAACAAATACTCTTTCCTGCCCCTGGCTCCCAGCCAGAGCTTAACTGTCCATATGTCATCTAAATCACCTTTAATTTTTGTACCACATGTACTCAACTGAGTTAATTGAGTATATTATCTTAACTTCTCAGATGTCTGTCAGGGTCCACGTTGGCATCAATTTACTCTGAAACTTGGCTGTGCTGGGATTATTCTCTTTGCCTTGGCTGTGATAGGGTTGAGTGTTTCAGGTAAGTGGTGTGAAATCATTCATTTCAGAATATTTACTCTACTTGCATCATAAGTATGGGAGCATCTTAACATGATTTGGTCACCCCAAACTTAGCAAAAGACCTATGAAATAAACAGGAACAAAATAACACTTCTATGGCTCAGCCCATATCCACTTTGAAAACTTCAGCCTTCCACATTTCCCTTCCCAATTGTTCTGAGAGTCACCGTGTGGTATTTTACTTGTGCTCTAAGAACTTGAAAACAACAACAAAAAGAGATCACGATGGCAATGAAAAAAATGACAATAACAATGAAAATAACAATTATTGAGGTCTTGTAGTTTATTACCCACCCAAAAAACCCACTAAATTCCAGATTGTCCTGGGCAGTCTCTCCCCTGTGATAACCATGGTTATACTTATTCTGAGGACTAGAAAGTTTTGGTAAGAGTGTAATCAATTTAAGAGTTTAAAGCCCTTAGATTTACTAATCTAGTAGATAACAGGCAACAGAATATCTGAGTCCACTATTACCTGTTTTTTTCGTGTTTGTTTATGTAGGCTGCCTCCTAACTAGACCCTTTGTTACCAAATTGCTACTGCCTTTATCTTCTGTCCATATTGGAGCTGGCTAAGATAATTTAGTTACCGGCTGAAGTTATAAGTGGAACCACAATTTTATTATTGATGCTTGATTTATCTTTCTGCATCGGGAGGAAACATAGAGACGATGTAACTTTTCCATTCAGTCATAGGTTTCTGCATTTAATCTTCTTGTTTTTTCTTTATTAACTAGTGATATTTTTAAGTCAGAAATCAACAGAAAAATGTAGCGTAGATGCTCAAGAAGAGTACAGGAGTACTCAAGAATACAGGAATGAAACAACAGGTAATTTTGTAGCTTGAATTTCCTAAGAATAACATCTAGCTTCTTCTTTTTTTTTAATTGTGAATCTTTCTTTATTGAGTTATTTTTGTTTACAATGGAAACTCTGGGAATTCAAAATTTACAACCTTGCCAGTGGGCTTCTTACACACACCAGAAAAAGTTTCAACCTGTGTCTACATTGTTCTGCTGTGCTTTGTCCAAATGAACGTTTCTAAACCAGCTGTCATCCAATTTTACACAGATTCTCTTGTCCACGATTTCACTTGGCAAGACCAAGTCTTCAATGATTGCATTGTACACAGCTCTCAGAGTACGGCTCCTGGGAGGCTTCTGCTTATTCTCTGTATGTCTTTTTCGGTTGAGCTGAATTCTCCCCTGAGCAATAAAGACAACATGATTTCCACTGAACTTTTTCTCTGGTTCACATACTAGCCTGATTTGATGTTCTGGAAAGACTTCAGTCAAGGAACGGAACAAAGATTATACTAGCTTTCTGACCACCACTAACTTGAACTTCCTTGGCTGTGGTTACATGCAGCTCCCTCAACTGCACCTTTATGTCCGAGTTCATCTCCAGTTCAAGCAGCGCTTGAGAAACGCCAGACTTGAACTCATCCGTCTTGTCACCATTGGGCTTCGCAGTCTTCTCGCTTGAACTGCAACAGTGGCCTTTTCCTTGCTGAGGGCCGGTGTAGGAAGGCAACATCTAGCTTTTAACAGATTTCATGAGTTAGCTTTTTTAAGGCTCACAACAATCCTATATGTTAAGATAGAATTTTTATTGCCCTGATTTTACATTTCAGACACCTGAGGCTTAGAAAGGTTAAATAACTTGCTAAAGGTCACACAAGCAGTTAGTAGCCACACCAGAAACTGTACTTAGGTATTCAGGCTCCAGAACCTATGGTCTTACCCACAGGGTATACTACTTCATGAGAAGCTGCTACTAGGTTATTCAGTAATTAATAGCCAAAATATCAAGTTAAAAAGTTAAATATACATTTAAATTGAGTATTTGTTTATTTTAATGAACATGTCAAACAGTTAACTTTGGTCTGAAATGAATTAATAGAAATGAAAACATAGAACAAATTCTTTAATATGTATTTCATTTCTTTGACATGTAGCAATATTATTCTAGTTTCAATGTGTAGAGTGTTTTAATAAAGGCAACTGTGGTTGAGTGAGGGCAGCAGAATATGATCTATGCACATACTCTTACAGAACAAATATTTTAAGAAAACTGTGAAAATTTTCTGGAAAATGGAATCCAGGAGATTGCATTAAGTAGGCAACAATATTATTTGACAACAAAATTTTTCTTATGCTTTTCCCATGGTATTTCTCATTAATTTAGTGAAATGAATTATTTTATGCTTCACACTTGGCATATTGTTTAAAATAAGTATTTGTTAAGTGAGTTTGATATTGTTGTCCACGTTGTAGAATAAACACTGTTGATAGGCTCAAGGAAACACAGAAGTAATCTTGACTCTACCACCATCCGCTTGTATTATTCTGTCGCTCAGTGTCTAAAAATGTAAAATGTAACTATTTACTTTATTTTGATTTTTTTTTCTTCTCTAGTATTCTAAGAATCGATTCGTGCTTCATATAACTAGTCATTACTTTCCAGTTCCTGGTACCAGAATGAATAGTTGGTCTCAAAAACCTCAAAATTGTAATGAATTCATTAGAGTTGTTTTCACAATGAGGGTCAATGACTTTTAAGCATATGTAACGACATGCGTGTGTGTGAGAGAGAGAGAGAAAGATTGGTTGTAGTGTAGTGGCAACAGGTTGAAACTGTATGCTTCTTTAAATCTTTTTTTTTTTTTTTTCTTTCTTACTTTAGAGAGACCGGGTCCATTAAGATGCCCAATACACTGGTGTTCACTTCGAGGGAAATGCTTGTTTCTTTCTCACACTTTCAACTCCTGGAACAACAGCTTAGCAGATTGTTACACAAAAGAGTCCAGTTTGCTAATTATTCAAGATGAAGAAGAATTGGTGAATAATTACTAAATGACCTTAATAGAATTTAATATTTTCTTTAAACCATGTCAAGATGCTTGGGCTTTAGCTCAAAGATTTTATCCTGATGGAAGTAGAGACCTTGACTTCCAGACTAAACAGACATGTAAGAAAATAAATGATTATAATATAATGACTGTAATAAAAGAAATATATAAATATAGAGAAATATTACAAAAAAAAAGAATGATTACCTATGATGTGGACTCAGAAAAGACTTTATAGAGGAAGTAATGCTTGATCCAGACCTCAGGGGATGAGTAGAACAAGGTAGTATTGAATAGATTAACTAGTTCAGTACTCAGTCATTTCTTCTGTTCCATTTATAGAGACTCATACAGGGCCTGATAAAGTCTGGAGGAATTCTGTATTGGATTGGATTAAATTTTACATCAGAGAAGAACTGGAAGTGGATAAATGGCTCTTTTTTAAATTCTAATGTGTGAGTATTAGATGAGCTATTTTTAATGTTTAATTCACATCAGATTCACATTGCAAGGCAGTAACATTGTTATTGATGATTGAGTTTTGCAGTTTTTATTTAGTTTAGAAATTTTCAATAGATTCAGAAGAAGCAGAGAAGATGGATGATTACAAAGTTGGTTGAAAATTCCATTTATGAAAAGACATAAATGGAGTTTATAAGAATATATATTTTTGCCTGAAATGGAGTTTTAGAAGACAAGAAATAGACTAGCTTCTTTAAGAGGTACCTCAGTAAAAATTCTCTAACTAGAGTCTGTTGGCAGACAGAATTTCCTAAGTAGTTTTTTTAAACTGTTGCACAAAATACCTTAGTGAGTCATGAAACCAATTTGGTCCATTACACCTCACACTGAAGCAATTAATATAAAAGGAACAAAAAAATAGTAAGGTTCATAGTATGTAGCAAACACGCTTAGGAGGAATTATGCATGTTATGACAAATACTTCAATGAAATTAACCAATGAGTGAAAGAGACCGTTATTTGAGGAGATGTGATGAATATATGCATGGGCCACAAAGGAACCATTTGCTATTTCCTCTTTGGTATTTCACTGTAGTTTTTTGTGTCAGATGGTCATAATAACCATCTGTGTAACAGGAGAGTTGATGCTACACAGTTAAATCACATATTCTAACAGAATTATAGTGAATTGTCTAGCAAATAGCAGGGTAATTTTTGCCCTGCAAGGAAAGTGGGCAGACATTCAACCACGTGTCTGTAAAGAGCTTTCAATGCGTTTTTAGAAAAGATGATACTCTGTGTGACATTTTATCAACCTATGAATGATTGTAACATTTAATCAGACTTCTATAAATTACATTTAAAGTGATATTTTTAATAATTAGAAAAACAAGAAGTTGAAATTTTAAAACACGGAAGCATGTTCAACTTCCTTTAAAATATGGTGGTAATTTATTATTATTGAAAACTATTAAGCATCAAATGAAATGCTGGCTTAATCAGCGAATGTTGACTGAGCTACATTCTAAAATATTTTTTAAAGTGCAATACTTTAAAAAATGGAGATTATGTAAAGTATGTGTCGTGGACTAGAATGAATTCATGAAAAGGTAAGCACACCAGTTCCATTAAATAAAATTGTTCCTTATTTCTTTTTTAATAATGCTTTCTACATAAATATATTATTTTCTACATATATTATTTTAATTACATATAAACTCTAGTTTATATGGACCTAGTTTTGGCATTGCATGGGGTCACTATGAATCGGAGTCGACTCGATAACACTGTTTTTTTTTAGTTTTCTTTTATATGTAGTAAGGGTTAATATTGGTTTATGAAATTTTTTATGTGTGTGTGTGATTACTGGGCCATGATACAAATTTTTTTTTTTTTTAATTCTGGTTCATAGTAAAAAAAGAAATTGAAAACCATTAATTTAAATGTCTGTGAGCAGAAATATGTGTAAAGTGAATATATTAAGTGGAACATCCTATTTTATTCTGAAGATAAAATGATACTTTGTTTAAAACCATTCCAGGTGCTCCCCAGTGGACTCTGGAAGGTATCTTTTTAGGGTAGAAAGAGCATCAGTTAGGCTCTACTTTTATTTTAACTCTCTGAGCCCTGGTTTTTTAGTTAAAAAAAAAAAATAAAAGAGAGTAATTCTTTCCTAAATTGTTTTGGAGATTAAAGGAGACAATGTCATAGAACTAGGCAGATACCTATCTGGTACTGGAAGGCCTGGGAAGCCATTGAGGAATTTTTGAAAAGAAGTTGAGTCATTTGGCCAGATTGGAATTTAAAAATTACCCTGAAAGTTGATGGAAGAATCAGAACGGTGGAAGAGATACAAGTTAGGGGACTTTTGCAATAGTCCACTTGGGAGAAGTGCGTGGTTTAACTAGAAAGGTGGCACCAGGGAAAAATCAGATTAGCTGCTCAGGCCTCAAGGGCTCCATGAAGAAATGGAACCAAGGAGCAAAGAAGCTGTGAAGCAGCCTTGCCAAATGCCACACCCTCACCCTCTTTTTGAGACAAATACGTGACTCTTGAACTCACCCCATGCTTGCAACCCAGCCCTAATATTGCCCGTCCCAGTGTTTGCATTCTATTGCTACCTTCACCTGCAGTGAGCCACAAGATTCATCCTCATTTGGAACTAATAATATATTGAAGCTGATAGCTGTCAACCTGTGTCTGAAATGGGGAAAAAAGGAAATTGACAACATACCACATGAACCTAGCTTCTTTCGCTACCAAAACAAAGAAATGCAAAGCTACTCTGTGGAGTGGATTCTGACTTACAGCGACCCTACAGGACAGAGTCAAACTGTCCAATAGGGCTTCCAAGGCTGTAACCTTTATGGGAGCAGAAAGCCACATCTTTCTCCCTCGAGCTGCTGGTGGGTTTGAACAGCCAACCTTTTGGTTTGTAGATGAGCGCTTTAACCATTGCACCACCAGGACTTCTACCCTCTTTCCCTAGCTACAACCAAATTCTATAGAGCCTGTATGCCCACTATGTTCACCACCCTCTATATACTTACTACTTTTACTGGGCACGTGATTTTCTTGAGCATTGTCATGCTTTCTTATCATCACTTCCATGGCTCCCCCAAATGTTAGGTGTTTATTCCCTTGTATATCTAAGAAAAAATGAAGTTCAGCGAAGTTAAGAAACTTTGCATATGGCATGTTTATAGTAGAACAGGAAATTCAATTCCCAGCCTCCAAAACTGTCTCTCTCTCTTTTTTTGTATCATTGTGAAGTATTTTGTTAGAAGAATTCTTTTGCACTGAAGATAAACCTGTAAGTTCAAGAGGTTTACGTTAGCTTTGTCTTCAGAGTTTATACCATTATATCTGTGGCTGTGTACATACTCTGTGTTTCATCATCTAGTAATCCATTGTTCACTGAAAGTCCTAGGAAATACCTGGCTGACTGAGGAGAATTATGTAAGAAAATCCTAAACACTTAGACTCTTTTTTTTTTTTTTGCTCCACAGATTAAAAATTGATGGTCTTGCTTATGGAAACAGCTGTGCTTTCATCTCAAATGAAAAAATTTTTTCTGAAGACTGTTTTGTCGAAAATAAATGGATCTGCCAAAAAGAACCAAAACCTGTCAGAAAGAGCGGGACTTGACATTTGACTATGCTTATAAATCCCACCTAAACTTCTTTACTTTCCATTACAGGTCTCTGAACTTCTAACTGATAACTGCCTAATGTATGCTTAGTGACAAAAAAGGAACAAATGCTGAGAATTCTGAAATTGTTATGGACCTTACAGATGTTCATATCCAACCTACTCATTCTAGAAAATGAGGAAACAGAGACATGGAGAATAGGTTTGTTATTTTAAGAGACAGTGATATTTAATGGAAAGAAATTCGGACCAAGTGTATTCTTCTCCTGGTTTACATGTGTAACCTTCATTGATCCCTTCTGTGCCTTAGCTCATCTCGAGAAAAGTTGTAGTAAAGTATTTCTAAAGCCCTGTGTGTCTCTTACAGTCCATGAGATCATCACATAACTGAGTGACAGCAGAGCCTTGATTAAAGCTCATTTCTTGACTCTAGATCAGGGACCTCATAACTTTTTAAGAGTTTGGAAAGGGACCTTTCTCTTCCCACCATACCAAAGCTCTTCCCATTGAATTTTCTGATTACTTCTTTTTCTCCCATGTCTTCTTCTTTCTATGGCTCACACACAAGTAATAGGTGACATGTAATTAAATCTTTCATTATCCTAATAATAAACAAGTGATAGCTTCAAACACTGCAGTTAGAGAAACTAAAGTTTAAAAAAAAGGTGTTTGTTCCAAAATAGATCTCTCACTTTTCAAAAAAAGCCAATTTTTTTTAATGGAAAACAAATAACATTATAATTAGGATTTACCCTGTACAGAGACTTATAACAAAAGTTCCAGAAAAAGAAAAAAAAAAGATTTCTAGTTACCCTGGTAATTCATTGCCAAAGTGAATTATATACATTTCAGTATTATACCATAATGACCAAAATAACTTCCCAATTTCTTGTACCCCGCAAAAAGAAAATTTATAATACTTTTTATTAATAAACTTTAAATCCATAAAAAATCAAAAATCTAATTAATTTTGTTCCAATTGCTTAGGAAATGCATTACTTAGGAAGACATTTTAGACAAAAGCATCGATACTAAATAATACAAAATAAAAATGAAATTTTTGAACTGGTTCTCACTTTTGGGGAAGAAACCTATAGTGACACTAGTAGGAGTACGGAAGTCTGAAGAAAATATTTCCATTATTAGCAGTGTGCATCCCTGCCTTTTGGGGAAGCTGTTCATAGCAACCTTCTAAAGCAGCCCAGCATAAGTCTGAGTCTATCCAGTTAGTTCAGAATTCATTCCAAACTTTGGCCTTTTCTTCCTTTTATACTTGTTATATCTGAAATTCACGTACCCTTAAGACATGCACCTGTAAGAAACTTTTACAATGAAAGTAACCCAAAAAAGTTAGTTTATCTGTCACCGTCATTTGCAATTGCAGTATTAGATAATTTGATTCGATAACTAGATACCGTGTAAGTGTACTTACTGCTGCGTATCATATTGCTGACACCATCTCTGAAACTCAAACTATAACAGGCAGAAGGCATGACTGGCCAAATTCTAGACAGGTTAAAAAATGTTTGGCTCAAGGGCGAAAATTTGTAAGAGGCTATTTTTCAGAGAAGTTGTAGATTCATAGAGAAATTGCACAGAAAGTACAGAGTCTCTGTATACCCCTCCTCCTCCCTGCACAGTTCCTCTTATTTACATATTGTATCAGTGTGGTAGTTTTGTTACAATTATTGAATTAACATTGATTCATTATTATTAACTAAAGTCCATAGTTTACCTTAGGGTTCACTCTTTGTGTTGTAACACTTTATGAATTTTGACAACTGCATAATCTCACATACCTTCCATTACAATATTGTGCAGAATAGTTTCATTGCCCTTAAAGTAAGTCTATGTTTAGCTTGTAAGAAACTGTAAGACCACCTTCCACAGTGGCTGTACCGTTTTGCATTCCCACCAGCAATGAAGAAGGGTTCCTGTTGTTCCACATCCTTGCTAGCATTTGGTATTGTCAGTGTTTGGGATTTTAGCCACCCTAAGAAGTCCAAGATGCACTTGGTGAAAAAGAGACTTCAAGAATTGATGGAATACCAATTGAAATGTTTTAACAAATGGAAGCAATGCTGGAAGCACTCACTCATCAATGCCAAGAAATTTGGAAGACAGCTACCTGGTCAAACGACTGGAAGAAATCCATATTTGTGCCCTTTCTAAAGGAAGGTAGATCCAATAGAATGCAGAAATTATCAGACAATATTATTAATATCACACACAAGTAAAATTTGGCTGAAGGTCATTCAAAAGTGGCTGCAGCAGTTCATCAGCAGGGAACTGCCAGAAATTCAAGCCGGATTCAGAAGAGGACATAAAACCAGGGATATCATTGCTGATGCAGAGAATACCAGAAAGATGTTTACTTGTGTTTTATTGACTATGCAAAGGCATTCAACTGTGTGGATCATAACAAATTATGGATAATATTGTGAGGAGTGGAAACTCCAGAACACTTCATTGTGGTCATGCAGAACCTGTACCTAGACCAAGATGCAGCCCTTCAAACAGAACAAGGGGATATTGTATGGTTTAAGATCAGGAAATGTTTGTATTGGAATTTTTTTCTTTTCACCATATTTATTCAATCTGTATATTGGGCAAATAACCCAAGAAAGTGTACTACATGAAGAATGTGGCATCAGGATTGGAAGAAGACTCATTAGTAACCTGTGCTATGCAGCTGACACAACCTTGCTTGTTGAAAGAGAAGAGGGACTTGAAGCACTTACTGATGAAGATAAAAGACTGTAGCCTTCAGTATGGATTACGCCTCAACATAAAGAAAACAAAAATCCTCACTACTGGACCAATAGCCAACATCATGACAAACAGGAAAAATGCTGAAGTTGTCAAGGATTTCATTTTACTTGGATTCACAGTGAATGCTCATGGAAGCAGCAGTCAAGAAATCAAATGATGTATTGCATTGGGTAAATCTGTTGCAAAAGACCCCTTTGAAGTGTCGTAAAGCAAAGACGTCACTTTGAGGACCAAGGTACACGTGACCCAAGCTGTGGTATTTTCAATAGCCTCAAATGCATGTGAAATCTGGACAATGAATAAGGAAGACTGAAGAAGAATTTATGGCTTTGAATTATGGTGTTGGCAGAGAATATTGGTTATAGCATGGACTGCCAGAAGAAAGAACAAATCTGTCTTGGAAGAAGTACAGCCAGAATGCACCTTAGAAGCCAGGATGGCAAGACTTCATCTCACAGACTTTGGACACGTTATTAGGAGGGATCAGTCCATGAAGAAGAACATCACGCTTAGTAAAGTGGAGGGTCAGCAAAAAAGAGGAAGACTCTCAATGAGATGGATCCACACAGTAGCTCCAACAATGGGATCAAACATAGCAATGATTGTCAGGACGGCACAGGACTAGGCAGTGTTTTGTTTTACTGTACATAGGGTCACTCTGAGTCCGGACTGACTCACTGGCACCTAACAACAACAACAAAGAGTTGCCATGAGTCAAAATTCACTCCCACAGAAACTGGTAATGGGTGTGTGGAATCCCTGTGGGGTGCAAACAGCTAATAAGCTCAACTGCTAACTAAAAGGTTAGAGGTTTGAGTACACCAAGAGGTGCCTTGGAAGAAAGTACTGGTGATCTGCTTCTGAAAATCATCCATTGAAAGAAAACCTTATGGAGTACAGTGCTATTCTGACTCACATGAGGTCACCATGAGTTGGTGTAGACTCAAGGGCAACTGGTTTGATGAATAAATGTGTAGGGGTATCTCATTGTTGTTTGAACTTGCATGTATGATGTTGAACATCTTTTAATATGTATGTTTGCCATTTGTATATCTTCTTTGGTGAGGTGTCTGTTCAGATGTTTTGCTCATTTTGTAATGGAATTTTTTCTCTTATTTTCAAGTTTTAAGAGCTGTTTACATATTTTGGATACAATCCTTAATCAGATACATGTTTTGTAAATATTTTCTTCCAGCCTGTGACTTTTCATCCTCTTAACAGGTGAAAAATTTTGGTTATAGTATTTGAGTAAATATTTATTGACCATAAACTTATTACAACTCCAAATCATGCCAAAAGAGCTTCTTAGCAGGACATTCAAGGTCAGCCACCTACTTTATGGGTGTTATCTTACACTATGTGCCTCTGTGCAGCTCATTCTCCCAGACTATTACTCCTTACCAGGCTCAAACACATCCTAACCTTTTATGCTTTCATGGTTTAATGCATGTTGTCCCATAAGCCTGAGATCTCTTATCACCTAATCTTTCATTCTTCGCCTAGAAAAATCCTAATAATTGCAGAAGACTTGATTCAAATATTAATTTCTTTATGATTATTTCCTCTCATAATTTATAATCTATTTCTTCTCACTTTTCTGAAACATGATTTACTTCCTTTTTTTGTTCTGTTATAACGTCAGTTGTTTTTATGTCTGTAAGGCTGATTCCACTTCTCCCCTGGTTGGAGTCAGACAAGTACCAAGATAGGACAATTAAAGGAAGAAAGGAGACAGTCACCAACTCCTTTTAATGTAGTAAGCTAAAAAGAAGTTATTCTTGGCAGAGTAACGATCTGTTTGTTGTAGTAAAAGCACTCTGAAAGTCGGTCAGTGAGATTCCCTCTATTTTTTATGTCACATGCTTAGATTTGAAGTCTGTTGCTCCTGTTTTACCTTCCACTCACTCACTCCACAGAGTTCTTCAATATGTATGGTGTGGGTTAAAAAGTAGGTACAGTAGGAAAATTCTTATGGTGGAAAAATTAAAAAAGAAAATGTTCTTCAGACACTAGCCTAGTTTTTCATTTTTATTTTACCATTGTCTCTAATCCACAGATGTGCGAGCAGTCAACAATCAGATGTTTCTCTCATAATACAGGTATAGGTAAACAAGAGTAACTTTTGCCTTCTGTACCACACAGCTTGGGGAAAAAAAAAAATACAAGAAGCACAAGGGAAGAAAAAGATAATTCTAAATAATAATAATAATTTTGAGTCCTAAACACTCATAAAGTCATAAAGCAACTAGCTTATACTGGTCTGGTGTGGGGAGCTTTTTGCCTACTTTTTGGCAGCAATTCAAGTTTACTTCTGCAGTTGTTTCTGATGAATTCTGCTCTGCCACCTTTTGGCCTTATTTACTTTTTGTTTTTTCTTTTGTAGTTGCTCTTGTTCCTCTCCAAGCAAAATAGAAAAAAACAAATTTCTGTATCCACCAGGACAGTTTTATTCAGAACCAGCACCTGCATTTTAGCCCTTTGAAACATCTTGTTTATTTCCTTCATAATATATAAAAATAGATAACCCATTTATTTGTTTATTTGCTTATTATTATTATCATTATTGGCCTCTATCTGTGGCAATATGAGCTCCATGATAAGAAGGGCCTTCTTAGTGTTTGTTACCGACGTCTGGTTCTGGCACACAGTAGGTAATAAATAGTTCCTAAACAGATAAATAAATTATTACAAATCATAAAGCAGGACCACAGATTGATTTTTCAACATTGAGGAGCTGACTTATTAATGCAGGTAACACCCGAGTTTGATATTCCAGGCACGAAGTTAATTGCACTCTCTACCTCAACACAACAGTCCCTGGGTGATGCAAATGGTTGATGTGCTCAGCTTCTTGACACTTAGGAAGAAAATCTGGGCAATCTACTTCCAAAAAATCAGCCATTGAAAACCCTGTGGAGAACAGTTCTACTCTGACACACTGGGGTCAGCCCAAGTCCGAGTCAACTTGACAACAACTGATTTAGGTAGTTAATGATAATCAACTCATTTTTCAGGAGATGCTATGAAGGGTAAGAATGCATTTGTGAGAATGCATCATCAGGGAATTGCAAGTTAATATGACGATGAGATACTACTACGCGTCTACTAGCCAAACCAGTTGCCACTGATTTGACTCCAACTCATGGGTGACCGCCTGTGTGTTAGAGTAGAACTGTACTCCACAGAGTTTTCAATAGCTGATTTTTCAGAGGCAGATTGCCAGATCTTTCTTCCTGGGCACCTCTAGGTGGACTATAATCTCTAAACTTTCAGTTAGCAGTTCAGCACGTTAACCATTTGCACCACCCACCTACTCCTTATAACACTGTACACCGTGTTACCAATGCATTGTTTGGAAATGCGTATATTTATTCAGTAAGATTTATTATGTGCCTGCTATGCATTGGGCACCAAAAAGCTGTGAACAAGACAGGAAAAGTGCTTACTGTTTCTTAGACCTTCTGTTCTAGCAAGGATGAAACAAACTATAAATAAACAATAAAAAGAAGGTAATTTCAGATGGTGTTAAACATTCTAAAGGTGCGTGTGCTACAGTATCTGGGAGGCTACATTAGATCCAATGGTCAGGGAATACTTTCCGGAGAATGTGAAGATCTGAGGCAGGAGCATTCCAATCACAGGGATTAGCTGGAGCAAAGGACCTAAGGCAGGAAGGAGCTGGCATGTGCTATGAACAGAGAGAAATTTTTGTGGATAGAATATAACCAGTATGGCAGCAGAGGCAAGGTTGATGAAGGTTGAATGATAAAAGATGAGGCTGGAGAGACGTAAAAGATCCAGATGCTACTGGACCTTCTATTTTTCTCCAACTGTAATGGGGAGTCATTGGATGGTGGAGTCCCTGCGTGGTATAAATGGTTAATACACTCAGCTGTTAAGCCAAAGGTTTGAGTTTGAGTCCACTCGGAAGAACCTAGGAGAAAAGTCCTGATGATCTATTCCTAGACAATCAGCTATCGAAAACCTTGTGGAGCACAGTTCTACTCTGATGCATATGGGGTTATCATGTGTCAGAGTTGAATCTATAGCATCTGGTTCTGGTTAAGCAGAGGAAAGATGCGATCTGGTTTATATTTTAGAAAAATAACTCTGGCTGCTAAGTGGGGTTGTTCATAGAAGGGCAATAGTGGAAGCAGCAGACAATGAGAACTGTTGATCTACTGAGAATGGGTAAACACAGAAGAGAAGAGGGCCAAGAATAAAATTTTAAGGCACTTCAACATTTAGAAGAAAGCAGGTAAGTACAAGTCTGGAAACAAAGAAGCGTGACTCTTGAGGCTGGAAGAAGAGCTGAAGAATGTGGTGCTTTGGGGAAGACATGAGAGAAACATTGAGCAGGGGATGTTTTGTTTATAGTATTCCTCTTCAGCAGTATCAAGTATATGAGAGGAAATCAACAAATTCCACAATTACACTTACTCCTGAGCCATAAATAATGCCAGTGCTTTACAAGTAGCTAATAATGAGTTAATATCATTATTGTATTTTCATCACTGCAGGCCATATACACAGTTAAGTGCTCGGTTAAGACCTGGTAATGTGCTCCTATAAAGTTACACCTTCTCCTCACCTATCCACTATCTCTTTATCTGACACTTTGCATTTATGACAATAGTAGAAAATCTACCACCCAAATAATTTGTACACTAACAACATACATCTGTCAGTAATAAATGTTGAGGCATGAGGCAAGAGTAATGCTGGCTGTTATGATTAAGCTTATGTGTCAGCTTGGCTGGGCCATGATTCTCAGTGGTTTGGCAGTTAAGTAATGAAGTAGTCATCCTCCATTTTGTGATTTGATGCAGTCTTCCTCCATTTTCACATAACACCAATTTCATATAACAATGTGATCTTTAGAACCTAACCATATGGAGAGGTTGTATGGTCTAGAAAACCCTCTGGGGCAATTCTACTCTATCACATAGGGTCACTATGTGTCAAAAATCAATTCCATGACACCTAACAACAACAGGCCATATCCATACATAAATCTTATTCAGATATAACTTACTATTCATTCAGCTGCAATATTTCTAGCAGAAGACCTAACAGAATTTTTAAGTTTTGCCAAGCCTATAAATATGTATTACTTGTTGTGTTGCAACAGTTAAAAGGCTTTTAGCAAACCAACCCAATAAATATCATTTTAATCCACATAAATTTAGCCCAACTACTTAACCTGGAGCAGGGCTACATGGTTAAGTACTACAGCCAGCCTTAGGCAAAATTACGAGGTAGACAAAGTTTTGCTTTAGTTCTTTCTCCATTGAGAAACAATTTTTAATTCTCCTGAAATCCGTATTTCTGGGGTCCATTGAATTGGGGTAAAACAACAGGCCATTGCCCTTGAGATAGTCTTTTGAACCTTGAGCCTCGAACAGACTAGTCTCCTAAAACTCAACAAAAACTTTAACAAAAACCTTTTGTTAAGATTTGAGAAAGATTAAAAGTGGTGCTTGGAGTACTATGCTATATTTAATATATAACATATAAATATATAACAAACAAATCTGTCTTGGAAGAAGTACAGCCAGAGTGTTCCTTAGAAGCGAGGATGGTGAGACTTTGTCTACATGGTACGTGTTATTAATAGGGACCGATACTAGGAGAAAGGAATCATGCCTGGTAAAGTAGAGCATCAGCAAAAAAGATGAGGTGAGATGAACTGACACAGTGGCTACAACAATGAGCTCAAACATAGCAATGATTGTAAGGATAGTGCAGAACTGGGCAGTGTTTCGTTCTGTTGTATGTGGAATCGCTATGAGTCAGAATGGACTTGAGGGCACCTAACAACAACAACAGGGGACTATAATCACACAAAAGTCCCTTCAAAGAGATTTAGGTTATGACCCAAAGATCCTTTCAACCAAATAAGAGGTTTTCTAGGACACTTAAGGACATTGACTCAGTATCTCAGCAGGGGTCTGTGTTAGAAAAAGCCTTATCTCTGAGAGATTGATGGGTTTCATTTTGCTTAATGGAGTCTGCCCTAAGGAGGGAGTCCCTGCGTGTCACAAAAGGTTAAGCACTCGACTCATAACCAAAAAGGTTGATGGTCTGAACCCACTCAGTGACGCCTTAGAAGAAAGACCTGGCGTTCTGCTTCCAAAAGATCACAGCTTTGAGAACCCTATGGAGCACAGTTCTCTGCAACACACAGGGTTGCTATGCATCAGAAGCAACTTAATAGCGACTATTTTGTTTTTTGTTTGTTCGTTTTGTCAGCCCTAAGGAGAGTCACAGGAGGCCACAAAGTTTTTGAGACGATGATATCAGCCTAAACATTGTCAGTTTAGACTGAAAGGAATAAAGATAATACAAAATTGCTACTTGCTACTTTTCATGTAAAGGGATGATGACTCCGCAGGTGGAACCAAGGGCACAGAGCATGGAGCTGAGAGCCATGGAGAACTATTTCCTTGCCTTGAGTCATAATCAAGGAACTTCCAATATTTGTCCAGCTGAAGATTAAAATTGTTAAGAACCGATCATTCCTCTGAGCCTCTCATTTCCCCTTTTTTTGAACAGGATGTCCATAGTGATTATTCTGTGTCTGTCACTGTATGTTGAGTGTGTGGAGAACAGATGACTTGACTCTCTAGTCTCAGATTTATAAATCTAGAGAAACAACTCAAAGAGCTAACTTAAAGAACTGTATACCCTAGAAACCTCATCCACCCATGAATCTGATTTAGATGATGAGACTCTGGACTTTAAGCTGACACTTTAATGGGATCAGACTTTTGGGGACCTTGGGAAGAGGTGAATATATTTTGCATGTAGGAGAGATGTGAATCACTGCAGGCCAAAGAGTAAATTGTGGAAGGCAGCCTCTAAGATGGCCCCCCATGACCCTTCCTTCTGGTGTTCATGCCCTGTGTATTCCTCATCTCTTAAGTGTGGGCTAGACCTAGTAATTACCCTCTAATGGACAGAATACAGCAAAATTATCACATGTCACTTCTGAGATTAGATTACAAGGAGACTGTAATCTCTCTTGCTGTTTACTTCTTGGAACCCTATGGAGAGGCCCATATGACAAGCAACTGATACCTGCAGCCAACAGTCAATAGGAAACTAAGGCCAGCTAACAGCTGTGTGAGTGAGTTTGGAAGCAATGCCTCCCCCATTTCAGCCTTTAAGTGATTTCAGCCTAGCAAGAAACCTTCATTCAGAGACAACAGCTAAACTGCACCCAGATTCTTGACTTACAGACACTGCAATATTACGTTTGTTGTTTTAAACTGCCAAATTCTGGAGTAATTTCTTGTACAACAATAGAAAACCAATACACCCATAAAAATGAATCACCAAATAGAGGAAAAATATGGAGTATGTTTAGAAGGGAGTTAAAATGCAAACTTCAAGGAGCTAGTCTGTTAAATTTTCTAAATTTGAATTGTATTTTGTTAATACTTAAAACACACTTCTTTTACGTGACATATTATGTGTTAAAGAATTCACCCAAGAAGCTGTTGAATCAATTCCAACTCATGGCAATCCCATGGCTGCAGAGTAGAACTGTTCCATAGGGTTTTCAAGGCTGTGACCTTTCCAAGCAGATTACCAGGCCTTATTTCCAAGGCACCTCTGCGTGAGTTTGAACCACCAACCTTTTGCTTAGCAGTCCATCCAGAGACTTCTAATATAAGTTTATTCCAGTGGTTAGAGTCCAGATATTTATACTTCAGGGTTTTATCTCTAACAAGTGGTCTCACGAAGAAGGCTTGCCCATGGCTTTTGCCTGGCAGAGGTCTCTTGTAGCTGGTGTGTGAGGATGGCCACGGTGGGTAGAGTACCTGACAAAGAGAGAGCATCAGTCTTTGGAGAGAGTTGAGTTTAGAGATATTCCACCTCTGCCTTCTCTCTGTGAGTGGTCTCAAATCCATAGTTTATATGTGATTTTCTTATCTGAACTTGCATGCTAAGGGCCAGGCGATTCAATATCTAACAAACAGTACCTCCTTTTTAAGCCGATATGCATAAAATTGTTATTCTTGCAAATTAGACTAGAATAAAGGATAAGGAAAAAAGTTAGACCTTAATAGAAGAAAACTTTACTGAAATAAGAGAACTAAATCTGAGCGTTCCAGAAAAATAAAACAAAATAAAAAATGAAAGCATGTGCTGGTAAAGTTACATATTTTACAGTATAAAGAAAAAGTATGTTCTTTACAATAGGAAATGTCAGCCTGGCCTCAGAATTTGCCACAACCAGATCAATAGCAGAAGATAAAAGATAAAAGAGCTATGTCTACACTATTTGGCAGAAAAAAGTGAGTAACCAAGTACTTAAATCCATCAAGTTCTCATGCAAATATAAAAGCAAAACTCAATTTTAAGAGCTTACTGAATATAAATATATAGACTCTTTCTGAAAATAAACTATTTGTTAAAGAAATTCAGCCAATCAATGGATAGTTGAAACTAAGTGTTTTAGGAAAGAAGATATTATATGAAGTGTCTGGAACTACAAATTCTCCATTAGGGCAAGTGATTATCTTTGATGTTTAAGCTTAGACTAAGTAGCACATAACTAACAGTACAGTGTCTATAATTAAGCGTACAACTCAAGCTAAAATACGAATGCAAATTATAACAATAAAAACAAAATGTACATGATGGAAACAGAAATGTGGTTAAGTTTTCCAATGCAAAAAAATTCAAATAACAGACTTTTTTTGATCAGCCAAAAAATAGTAAGTACATTAAATGAAGTTATAAAAGTTACCAGTAAAAGACTTTAGTAAGACTGGTCCTTTATTCCATTGAAATACATTATTCTATCCATAGCATTTCACTGACAAATGTAGATGAGATAAAATCACATATTAACAGGAATTGATGTTTGTGTTGTTGTTAGGTCCGTCGAGTCAATTCCCACTCATAGTGACCCTATGCACAACAGAACAAAATATTGTCTGGTCCTGTGCCACCCTCACAGCCATCGTTTTGCTTGAGCCATTGTTGCAGCCACTGTGTTAATTCGCCTCTTTGAGCATCTTCCTCTTTTTCTCTGACTCTGTGCTTTACCAAGCATGATGTCCTTCTCCAGGAACTGATCCCTCCTGATAATATGTTCAATGTTTGTGAGACATAATCTCACCATTCTTGCTTCTAAGAAGCATTTTGCTGTCCTTCTTCCAAGACAGTTTTGTTCGTTCTTTGGGCAGCCCATGGTATGTTCAATATTCTTCGGCAACAGCATAATTCAATAGCATCAATTCTTCTTTGGTCTTCCTTATTCATCGTCCAGCTTTTGCATGCATATAACGTTATTGAAAACACCACAGCTTGGGTCAGATGACCTTAGTCTTCAAGGTGACATCTTTGCTTTTCAACACTTTAAAGAGGTCTTTTGCAACAAATTTGCCCAATGCAATGTGTCCTTTGATTTCTTGACTGCTGCTTCTATGGGTGTTGATTGTGAACCCAAGTAAAATGAAACCCTTGACCAATTCAATCTTTTCTTCATTTATCATGATGTTGCTTATTTGTCCAGTTGTGAGGATTTTTATTTTCTTTATGTTGAGGTGTAATCGACTCTCAAGACGGTGGTCTTTGATCTTCGTCAGTAGGTGCTCCAAGTCCTCTTCACTTTCAGCAAGCAAGGTTGTGTCATCTGCATAACGCAGGTTGTTAAGGAGTCTTCTTCCAATCCTGATGCCCCATTATTCTTCATATAGAACAGCTTCTCAAATTCTTTGCTCAGCATACAGATTGAATAGGTATGGTGAAAAGATACAACCTTGACACACACTTTTTCTGACTTTAAACCACACAGTATCCCCTTGTTCTATTTAAATGACTACCTCTTAAATCTATGTACAGGTTCCTCAAGAGCACAATTAAATGTTCTGGAATTTCCATTCTTTGCAATGTTATCCACAGTTTGTTATGATCCGTAGTCAAATGTCTTTGCATAGTCAATAAAACACAGGTAAACTTTTTTCTGGTATTCTCTGCTTTCAGCCAGGATCCATCTGACATCAGCAATGATATCCCTGGTTCCATGTCCTCTTTTGAATCTGGCTTGAATTTCTGGCAGTTCCTTGTCAATGCACTGCTGCAGCCACTTTTGAATGAGCTTCAGCAAAATTTTACTTGCGTGGGATATTGATGTTGTTTCATGATTTCCACATTCGGTTGGATCACCTTTCTTGGAGTAGGCATAAATACAGATCTTTTCCAGTCGGTCGGCCACGTAGCTGTCCTCCAAATTTCTTGGCACAGACCAGTGAGAACTTCTAGTGCTGCGTTCATTTGTTAAAACATGTCAGTTGGTATCCCATCAATTCCTGGAGCCTTGTTTTTCCACAACGCCTTCAGTGCTGCATGGACTTCTTCCTTCAGTACCATCAGTTCCTGATCATGTGCTACCTCCTGAAATGGTAGAACACTGACCAATCCTTTTTGGTATAGTGACTCTGTGTATTCCTGCCATCTTCTTTTGAGGCTTCCTGCATTCTTTAATATTTTCCCCATAGAATCCTTCAATATTGCAACTCGTGGCTTGAATTTTTTCTTCAGTTCTTTCAGCTTGAGAAATGCCAAGCGTATTCTTCCTTTTTGGTTTTCTAACTCCAGCTCTTTGCCCATGTCATTATAATACTCTACTTTGTCTTCTTAAACCGTGCTTTAAAATCTTCAGTTCAGCTCTTTTACTTCATCGTTTCTTCCTTTTGCTTTAGCTACTCGACATTCAAGAGCAAGTTTCAGAGTCTCTTCTGGCATCCATTTTGGTCTTTTCTTTCTCTCCTGTCTTTTTAATGACCTCTTGCTTTCTTCATGCATGATGCCTTTGATGTCATTCCACAATTCTTCTGGTCTTTGGTCATTACTGTTCAATTAATCAAATCTATTCTTAAGATGGCCTCTAAATTCTGGTGAAATATACTCAATGTCGTCCTTTGGCTTTCGAGGAGTTGTTCTAATTTTCTTCAGTTTGAACTTTAATTTGCATATGAGCAATTGATGGACCATTCCTCTGTCAGCCCCTGGCCTTGTTCTTGAGCTTTTTCATCTTCTCTTTCCACAGACATAGTCATTTTGATTCCTGTGTATTCTGGCTAGCAGGATCTATGTGTACACTCACTCCTTATGTTGTTGGAAAAAGGTATTTGCAATAAAGATGCTGTTGGTCTTGCAAATTCCTATCACGGGATCTCTGGCATCATTTCTATCACCAAGGCCATATTTTCCAATTACTGATTCTTCTTTGTTTCCAACTTTCACAGTCACATTCCAATCATGAGTAATTATCAATGCATACTGATTGCATGTTTCATCAATTGGAGACTGCAGAAGTTGGTAAAAATCTTCAATTTTTTCATCTTTGGCCTTAGTGGTTGGTGTGTAAATTTTAATAGTAGCCATGTTAACTGGCGTTCCCTGTAGGTGTATGGATATTATCCTATCACTGAGAGCATTGTACTTCAGGATAGATCTTGAAATGTTCTTTTACACAAAGAATGCAATGCCATTGCTCTTCAATTTATTATTTCTGGCACAGTGGACTGTACGTGATTGTCTGATTCAAAATGGCCAATACCAGTCCATTTCAACTCACTAATGCCTAGGGTATCGATGTTTACATGTTCTGTTTCATTTGTGATGATTTCCAATTTTCCTAGATTCATACATCATACATTTATTTGATATTTGTAGCAAATAAAAACTGCTGACTACGAAACGCATATAAGCAAAATGACTAAAGATATGGAAAACAAAACTAGCCAAATACATACCTGAGAATTTCAAAAAAGAAAAAATATACAGGTAAATAAGCTGTATAAAAGAATGGCATCCACTGTAACTTGTATTAATATTTTTGCCCTTATTTCCTTCTTATCAGATTAAAATATAAATAAAAAAATTTTTACAAGTACCAGTAAAGCCATTTTTCTCTTTTTCTCACTTTCAAAGTTAATGTCTATACTTAGGTTGGTATGGATCATTTGCATGCATTTTTTATAAGTTTACTAGAAATATTTTTTGATTACTAACAGAAAATTGATGTAATTTTCTACCTCATATGATATTCAAACACAGGCTTCTTGGCCTCTTGTTTTAGAACCTTCTTTTTCTTCAGACAAATTTCATTGCCTCCACTACTATTCCCTTCACCACAACTACCCACACATTATCGTTTAAAAATTTATAACAGCTTTGCATTTTTCTGAAAACTCACCATGCACTCTGCTTTGTGTTGTTTTTATTTTGTATGTACATTTCATATTTAAATTTTCTTCCATAACCCTCACTACAAGGAATACAAAACAAAACCCACTGCCATCGACAAGGAATATAGAGGGTAACATAATACCAAAAGAACCACAACCCATTGCCATCTAGTTGATTCCAACTCATAGCAACCCTATAGGACAGAGTAGAACTGCCCCATAGAGCTTCTAAGGAGCACCTGGTGGATTTGAATTGCCGACCTTTTGGTTAGCAGCCATAACTCTTAACCACTGTGCCACCAGGGTTTCCAGGTAACATAATAGATTATTTATAAATATTGATTGAATGAGTTGGAGTAATCACGTTAGAAGGATATCATATTACTTATAAAAGGATGACTTTAAGATGTGACTTTCAGTAGCTGCTTTATGTACACACTCTATATCTCATAACACAAAAATGGGAGGACACCTGTGCCACTCCGAAAGCAAACACAATTGTTAGATTATAAAAATGATTTTTAAAAATATGGATCCTCTTTCTAGTAGATGGACTTCAAATTCAGACAGATGCTAATAGGTCCACTTTTAGCTGACATGCTGATTGACCATTGCTTCTAAAATTGTAATTTTTCTTTGAAGACCTTTGTGGTAAGTATTTCCTGTGCATACAGGCAACTGACCTATTTTTGTTTGCAATGGAAATCTCTGAACTTTGAACATTAAAAAGTCTTATGCATTACCTTTTTATCAGTCAGAACAAGACCGGGGTCAACTGTAGAACAGAACATCAATTGCTTCTATGCAAGTTCAAGTTGAAACTGAAGAAAATTAGAACAATTCCACAAAAGTCAAAGAATGACCTTGAGTATGTTCCACCTGGATTTAGAGACTATCTCAAGAGTAGATTTGACTTGTTGAATGCTAATGACAAAGGCCAGACAAGCTGTGAAACAACATCAAGGACATCATACATGAAAAAAGCAAGAGGTCACTAAGAAGACAGGAGAGAAAGAAAAGACCAAGATGGATGTCAGAAGAGACTCTGAAACTTGCTCTTGAATGTCGAGTAGCTAAAGCAAAAGGAAGAAATGATGAAGTAAAGGAGCTGAACTGAAGATTTCTAAGGGCAGTTTAAAAAGACCAAGTAAAGCATTAAAATAGCATGGGCAAAGACCTGGAGTTAGAAAACCAAAAAGGAAGAACATGCTTGGCTTTTCTCAAGCCGAAACAACTGAAGAAAAAATTCAAGCCACGAAATGCAATATTGAAGGATTCTATGGGGAAAATATTAAAGAATGCAGGAAGCATCAAAAGAAGCCCAACCCCGTGCTGTCTAGTCAATTCTGACTTGTAGTGACCCTATAGGACAGAGTAGAACTGCCCCACAGAGTTTCAAAGGAGCACCTGGCGGATTTGAACTGCCGACCTCTTGGTTAGCAGCCATAGTACTTAACCACTACACCACCGGGGTTTCCAACGGAAGGAATACACAGAGTCACTATACCAAAAAGAATTGGTCGATATTCAAGACTAATTTCAGGAGGTAGCATATGATTAGGAACCAATGGTACTGAAGGAAGAGGTCCAAGCAGCATTGAAGGCATTGTGGAAAAACTTTGCTCCAGGAATTGATGGAATACCAATTGAGATGGTTCAACAAATGAGTGCAGCACTGAAAGTGCTCACTCTTCCATGCCAAGAAATTTGGAAGACAGCTACCTGGCCAACTGACTGGAAGAGATCCATATTTATGCCTGTTCCAAAGACAGAAGATCCAACTGAACGTGGATATTATCGAACAATATCATTAATATCATACACAAGTAAAGTTTTGCTGAAGATCATTTAAAAGTGGCTGCAGCAGTACATTGACAGAGAACTGCCAAAAATCATGATGTAATTTTATGTTGAAGAGGATTAGGGTGGGATTGTAACACCTTTACCAGGTCACATCCTTGAACCAATGTAAAGGGAGTTTCCCTGGGATGTGGTCTGCACCACCTTTTATCTCTCAAGAGATAAAAGGAAAGGGAAGCTAGTTGAGAGGGGGACCTCATACCACCAAGAAAGAAGAGCTGGGAGCAGAGAACATTCTTGGGACCTGGAGTCCCTACAAAGAGAAGCTCCTGGTCCAGGGGAAGATTAATAAGAAGGCCTACAGAAAGAGAAAGGCTTCCCCTGGAGCTGACACCTGAATTTGGACTTTCAGCATATTTTACTGTGCAAAAATGAATTTCTCTTGTTAAATCCATCCACTTGTGGTATTTCTGTTATAGCAGCACTAGATGACTAAGACCATGACCAAGACACTGTAATTGCAATCTACCTTACTCGACAGCAGGGGGAGGGTTAGTCCAAAATATTAATCTTATGATTACATTCCAATGCATTACATCCACAGCATTCCTTTCAGAATTCAAAGTGTGTGATTAACATCCTCCATTTTCCAAAGGGACAGGGAAATAGCTTCTGGAATAAAATTATATTCTTCATTTTTTAAAAATTCTTTTATCTGATTTTTCCTCAAATATGTTGGTGTCAAGTGCTTTATCTTCAATCTCACTAATTCTGACTTCCATATCCTCATTTCTGCTCCTCTGGGTTTCTATTGCGTTGTCTAACTCTGAAATTTCATTGTTAATCTTCTGAATTTCTGTTTGTTGTCTCTCTATGGATTCTGCAGCCTGTTAATTTTGTCATTATGCTTTTCTCTAATCTTCTTAAGTTTCTTTGTTCTTTGTCTCTGTCTTCCTTGGCTTGTTCTGCATTTTCCCTGATCTCCTTTCTGATCTCTCAAAGAGTTCTATTTATTAGTCTTTTGTATTCTACCTCTGATAATTCCAGGAAGTTACCTTCATCTGGAAGATTTCCTGATTCTTTTAGGAGCTTGCTGAAGCCATCATAGTCTGTTTCTTTATGTGATTTGATATTGACTGTTGTTTCCGAGCCATCAATAAGTTATTGTATTTATTTTATGCTTGCTTACTGTGTCCTAGCTTCTTGTTTTTTTATGCCCAAATAGGCTGCTTGTGTAAGTTAGTTTGATTATTGGCACCTTTGAAGCTCTAACATCTTGTCACCAGGTGGTTAGGTCTGTTCCTAGGTATGTGAGCCCAGCAGTCTGCTTACTTTCCTTGTATGGATTCAACTCCCATGTCCTGGTAATCACTCACCAAGTGTTGGGTGCTGGCTGTCACCTACAGTCCCAGATGGGCAGAGGTCATTGGTATATGCACAGGTACCTGGCTGTGGTAGGGGTCACGTGCTGAGAAAGGCAGGGGGCCAGCAGCTGCCTCTGAGTGTCTGTGGGGAAAGTTTGTCCCTGTTCCTTAGAATGTGTAGGTGGGTGGGTTTTGTAGCCAGACTGTGGGCACCCAACACTGTTGGCTGTAAGGACTGGGAAGCACCACTCATTCTTGGACCCCTGTCACAGGTGGCTAGGTGGTGTGGGTGGAACCACCAGTCCTCAGGCCCCAGAGTGTGGGTAGGAGAGGACACTGCTCAATGGGCACAGCAGTGTCAAATGTCATGAACCTACCTCTCCACCATATAGCTGATATAGTTGAAGTTAGACTTCCGGTATATACCCTGTTCTACTGTGCTAATGAGGGCCTACCCTGTTGAAATGGGCCCACATAGGTCTATGCAGGGGTGAAAGACATTCAAATTCCATGGATACCTTATGTCTGTGCCTAGGCAAAGAAGCTGTTTCTGCCCTGAGTTCCCAGCTTAGGGGTGCCAGCTGATTATTTTTTCCTGTTTGTTAATTTGCTCCCACTCCAAGGTCTACAGAATGGCTCAAGGCATGGGATGGGTCTTACTTCCAGCCCAGGGGATGCAGGAAACTCTGAAGCCAGCTTGGACCCAGTGCAGAACAGGCAGGGGGCAGGTAAATGGGAGAGAAATTTTTCCCAAAGGGGTGTTTTTTGATCTGCAGGGGAGGTTAAATGCATGTACTTATCTTTTGCCAATTGAGAGTCACTTTTCATTGATTCTGGAGGTATGAGTAGACTTTCCTCTTCTCGGTCACTCCTGATGTAAAAACACATCCCAAACACCACTGCTTGCCTTACCATTGGCACCAGCCTGCAGGGTGACAGTACCTGCCGGGTGAGGTCTGGCAACTCCTCGCTGCTTCTGAACCATCTCTCCCTCCCCCTGCTGCTCAGTCCAACTCCTCAACTTTGCCTTTGATATTCAGGGCTCCCAGATTGTCATATATAATCGATTCACTTGTTTTTTTCAAATCTTTGTTGTAAAAGGGACCACAGGAAGCACTTGACCACTCCCTCATCTTGGCTCCACCTCTAAAATATTTTTTAAAGTACAAGACTTTAAAATGAAAATTACTTAAGGTAATGTTCTGGACTAGAATGAATTTATCAAGATGCAAGAATACCAATTCCATTAAATAAAATCATTCCCCATTTCTTTCTTTGTAATGTTTTCTGGGAATTATTTTCTACATATATTATTTTAAACATATAAATGAAAGTATTTTGTATTAACTTACTTTTGTTTTTTCGAATGTAGTAAGGGTTAATTTTAGTTTATAGACTTTATTATGTGTGTGTGTGTTTCTTTATTGGGCCATGACATAAAATGTTTATTTCATAGTGGTTCATAGTAAAAAAAAAAAAAATGAAAAGCATTGATTTTAAATGTCTGTGAGCAGAAATGCATGTTAAGTGGATATATTAAGGTCAGTGGAACATCCCATTTTATTCTGTGGATTAAAAGTGTGCTTTGTTTTAAACCATACTAATTGCTATTGAGTCAACTTGGTAAACCTGAAAGGTAACTTATTAGAGTAGAAAGATCATCACTTAGACTCTGCTTTTATTTTAACTCTCTAAGCTCTGGTTTTCAGGTAAGTTACCAAAAAAAAAAGGTAATTCTTTTGCTGGATTGCTTTGGGGACTGAATGAGATAATGTCAGAGAACTGGACAGATATCTGGTCATGGAAGGCCTGGGGAGACATTGAGGCATTTTTGAAAAGGGTTTTGGGTCATTTGGCCAGAATGGTATTTAACACATTACCCTGAAAATCTGAATGGTGGAAGAGATACAATTTAGGGGATTTCACAATAGTTCCCTTGAGAGAAGTTCATGGTTTAACTAGAAAGGTGGCACTAGGAAGAAATCAGATTAGTTGTTCAGGCCCAAGGGGTGGCATGAAGAAATGGAACCAAGGAGCAAAGAAGGTGTGATGGACCCTTGCCCAATGCCACCCCCTCATTCTTTTTTTTGAGACAAATAGGCTGAGTCTCGAACCACCCTATTCTTCGAATTCAACCCTTATATAGCCTATTCCATTGTTTGAATTCTATCACCACCCTTATCTGCAGTGAGTCACATGATTCATGCTTGTTTAGAAATAATAATATATTGAAGCTGATACCTGTCAACCTATGTTTTAAATCAGGAAAAAAGGAAACTGACCACATACTACATGAACCTAGCCTCTTCCCTCAGCTGCAACCAAATTCTTCAGGGGTCCCTGGTGATGCAGTGGTTAAAAGCTCAGGCTGCTCACCAAAAATTTAGCAGTTCATATCTACCGCTCACTTCTTGGAAGCCATATAGGGCATTCTACTCTGTCCTAAAGGGTTGCTATGAGTCAGAATTGACTCAATGGCAACAGGTTTGGTTTGGTTTTGTACGTCTAGCACCCTCTATATGCTTACTACTTTTACTGAGCACATACTCTTTTCAAAGAATTGTCACATGCCTCCCCAAATATTAGGCGGTATTCCTTCATACATTAAAAAAAAAAAAAGAAAGAAAGAAACTGAGGTTCAGCCAAGCTAAGAAGCTTAGCATATGGAATGTTAATAGTAGAACAGGAGATTCAATTCCCAGTCTCCAAAGCATTTTCTTTTTTTATATGATTATGAAGCTTCTCGTTAGAAGGATTCTTTTCCAGTGAAGGTGAGCCTGTAAGTTCTAGAGGTTTACATTAGTTTTATCTTCAAAGTTTATACCATTACATTTGTGACTGTGTACTCTGTGCTTCATCTTTTAGCATTTGGTTGTTTAATTAAAGTCCTAGGAAATCATTGGCTGGATGAGGAGAATTATATGAGAACATCCTAAACACTTAAGGAAGTGTCCCTTTTGCTCCACAGATTAAAAATTGTTGGTGATGTTTATGAAAAGAGCTGTGCTTTCGTATCAAATGAAAATATTGTTTCCGAGAATTGTTATTCAGACAATAAATGGATCTGCCAAAAAGAACTAAAACGTGTCAGAAATAAAGTATGTCCTGATAGTAGACTACATTTATGAATCCTTTCTGAACTTGACTTTCCATTACAAGCATCTGAACCTTCAATTGCGTAAACTGTGGATACTAACTAGTGTATGTTTAGTGGCACAAAAAGAACAAATACGGAGAATTCTAAAACTTTTATGAATCTTGCAGATATTCATGTCCAACTTAGTCATTCCAGAATTCAGGAAACGGATTCATAGAGAATACACTTGTCATTTTGAGAGACTCTCAAAATGAACTGGATTCTTCTCCTGGCTTACCTGTGTGGCCTTCATTGATCCTTTATATGCTTTAGCTCATCTCAAGAAAAGTTGTACCAAATGATGTCTGAAGTCCTGTGCATCTCTGATAACCTATGATTTTTCTGACCATCGCATAACAGAGTAGTGGCAGAAATTTGATTAAAGTTCATTCTCTTGACTTTTACACCAGAAACCTGATAACTAAAGGAGTTTGAAAAGGGACCTGAACTCTTCCCACCATACCAAAACTCATCCCATTTAATTTTCTCATTGTTTCTTTTCTTTCATGTCTCTTCTTTCTATGACTCAGCACGGGTAGCAGATAATATATATAAGCAGTCCCCCGGGTTATGAACGTTCAACTTAATTACAACCCATAGTTACGACCAACCTCCGTAAAGCCTATTATAATAAAAATTAGAGGTACAGACAATGGTTCCTAATAACAAACAGGAGCTACTTTGTGACGTGCATCAAGACATTATTATCACTGTATTATTACGTTAAAAATATTTTAGTAAATCTGGAAGTGCTTCTTTAATTTTTTATGCATAGAAAATTAGACTATACAATATATACTAAGACAAAAAATTGACTAACTGATGTTATACAAATTGTACCTTACTCTTCTGACTTACAAACAAACTCTACTTAAAGACAGACTTAGGCACGGAGCTTGTTCATAATCTGGGGACTGCCTGTAATATAATTAAATCTTTCATTATTCTAATGGAACACAAATGATATCTTTTCAATTCTGCTGTAGGGGAACTAGAGTAAAAAAAGGAAATGTTTATTCTGAAATAGATCTCTTGCATGTCTATTTTTCCCAAAAAAATGCCAAATTTTGAATAAAAAACAAATACATTAAAATATTGGATTTATTCTATAAAGAGATTTATGATAAAACTTCTGACTCAACAGAGAGTCCCAGACAGAGCAGGAGAAAAATGTGAAACAGAACTCAAATTCACTTAAAAAGATCAGACTTACTGGTCTGATAGAGACTGGAGGAACCCCCAAAATTATGGCCCCCAGATACTCTGTTAACCCAGAACTGAAATCATTCCCGAAGCCCGCTCTTCAGACAAACACTAGACAGGACTATAAAACAAACAACAACAAAAAAATAATACATGTGAGGAATGTGCTTCTTAGTTAAATCAGATATACGAGACCAAATGGGCAGCTGCTGTCCAAAAGCAAGATGAGAAGGCAGGAAGGGACAGGAACAGGATGAATGGACAGAGGGAACCAGAGATGGAAAGGGGGAGGGTGCTGTCCAATTGTGGGGACTGCAGCCAATGTCACAAAACAATATGTTTATAAATTTTTGAATGAGAAAAAAAAAAAGAAACCTGAAAAAAGATTATCTACCTACCCTCGTAATTCAACGTCGAAGTGAATTATATAAATTCAAGTATATACTATAATAACCAAAATTTGCTGTTCCCCATGCATGAAGATTTAGAATAATTTTTATTGATATAGAATTTTGAACACATCAAATATACAAAATATAATTCATGTTGTGCAAATTACTTGGGAAATAAATTATTCAGGAAAACATTTTAGACAAAAGCAGCAGTTCAGAGTAATGTACATTAAGAGTGAGATCTTTTGAGCTGTTTCATGCTTTTTGGGAAGAAACCTGTAGTGACACTAGTAGGACAACAGAAATATGAAGAAAATATTCATTCCCTTGATTAACAATGTACATTCCCACCTCTTTGGAACGATGTTCACAGCAACCTTCTAAAGCAACTCAGGGTCAGTCTAAGTCCATCAAAATAGTTCAGAATTCATTCCAAACTTTCACTTTTTCCTTCTTTTATACTTGTTAGATCTAAAATTTAGTACCCCTAACGTATGCATCTCTAAGAAACTTTTACATTGAACCCCAGGAAGTTAGGCTGTCTGTCACTGTCATTTTCTACTGCAGCATTAGATAATTTGATTAAGTCCACTTACAGCTGGATACGATACAGCTGAGATCATCTCTGAAACTCGAACTATGGAGGCTCGATTCTATTCAGAAGTTAGTCTAACTAGATTCTAGGCAAGTTAAAAAATATTACTTCTAAAGGCAAATTTTAATAGACTTTTGAGAGCATTTTCAAGTTTACGTAAAAATTGCACAAAAGTACAGAGAATCCTCATATAACCCTTCTCCCTGCATAGTTTCTATTCTCATTCACATCTTGCATTAACGTGTTATGTTTGTTACAATTGATGAACTAATATTATTATTAACCAAAATCTGAAGTTTACCTTCGGGTTCACTCTTCATGTTGTACAGTTCTATGAGTTTTGACAAATGCATGTCATGTATTTACTACCGCAGTTTTAGGTAGACTTGTTTTGCTGCTTTTAAGCCTATGTTTAACTTTGTGAAAAAACTGCCAGACTGTCTTCCAAAGTGGTTGTACCATTTTGCATTCGTGGTAGCAATGAATGAGGGTTCCTGTCGCGCTACATCCTCATCAGCCTTCGGTGTCACCGGCATTTTGGATTTTACCCATTTTAATAGGTGTGTATGGGGAGAGTGTCTGGGTGCTGCAAATAGTTAATGCACTTGGTTGCTAACCAAAAGGTTGGAGCTCGGAATTCACCCAGAGGTGCCTTGAAAGAAAGACCTGATGATCTAATTCTGAAAAATCAGCCATTGAAAACCTATGGAGCACAGTTCTACTGTGACACACAAGCAGTCAGTACGAGTTGGAGTTGACTCAATGGCAACCGGTCTGGTTGATAAGCATGTAGTTGTATCTCATTGTTGTTTTAACTTACAATTCCTTAATGATGGATTTACTTTGAAGATGCTTATTTTCCATCTCTGCTGTGTTTTTATGCACATAGAAAGTGTCTTCTGCCTTTGTTTGCCAGCCACACCCTCCTCCATGCAAGGCACCCTCACAAGTGCTGCCATGCCAATCCTCTTCCACTCGTTGTTGGAAAAAAAATTTAGAGTAGCATGCTTACAAAAATACTTCGAGGGGAGAGGGCATGGCTGAAAAACAAACACAGAAGACTCGTGTTATTTGTGTTAAAATATAGTATATCTTCTTTAAGGTGCACTGTGGCACACTGCTTAAACGTTCAGCTGTTAACTGAAAGGTCAGAGGTTTGAACCCACCAGCCGCTTCACAGAAGAAAGATGTGGCAGTGTGCTTGTGTAAAGATGGAAACCCTATGGGGCAGTTCTACTCTGTCCTGTGGAGTGGCTATGAGTCAAAATTGGCTTGACAGCAATAGGTTTAACGGCTTATATCTTCTTTGGCAAGGGGCCTTTTCAGACCTTTTGCTGGTTTTGTAATTTTTTTTTTTCTTTCTTATTTTGGAGTTTTAAGAGTTTTTGCATATATTAGTTCCTGGGTAATGCAAATGATTAACAAGCTAGGCTGCTAACCAAAAGGTGGTAGGTTAGAGTTCACCAGAGGTGTCTCTGAAGAAATGCCTGGCCATCTACTTCCAAAAAATCCGCCATTGAAAATCCTATAGAACACAATTTTACTCTGACACACATGAGGCCGCCATGAGTCAGAACTGACTCAACAGCAACCGTTTTGGTTTTGGTTTTGTGTATTTTGGATACAAATACAAGTCCTGTGTCAGGTATGTGATTTGCAAATGTTTTCTCCCTGTCTGTGACTTGTATTTTCATTCTCTTCTTAAGGGGGAAATTTTGAATCTATATTTATTGACAGTAAACATACTGAAACTCAAAACCATGCCAAAAGAGCTTCTTAGTAGGATGTTCAAGGTCTACCATCTACATGACTGGTGTTTTCTTCCACCGTATGTGCCTGTGCAGTCCATGCTCCTGGCACAATGACTCCTTACACATCCTGACCTTTTATAACTTAATAGTTTAATACATGTTGTCTCATAAGCCTGAAATTCTTTTATCACTCAATCCTTTCTTTGCTTAGAAAAATCCTGGTAACTGTAGAAAGCTTGAATCAAATGTTAATTTCTTTATGTGTATTTATTTCCCCACACCTCTCTTCCCTTCTTCTCCTCACAATTTTTAATCTATTTTTTCCCACTTTTCTGAAATATAATTTAATTTCTTCTTTCTTATATTATAGTTTGTTTTCTTTTTTTTAATGTATGCTAGGTTGATTCCGCTTCTCCCCTGGCTGGAGTTGGACAAGTACTATGATAGGACAATTAAAGGAAGAAAGGAGACAGCCACCAACTTGTTTTAGCACAGTAAGCTAAAAAGAGGTTATTTTTGGGGAGTAATGGTCTGTTTATATTGTATTAAAAGGACTCTGAGGCTCAATCAATGAGATTCCTTCCATTTATTTTTCATGTAACTGAGAGGTATGGATTGACCTTGCAAAAAGCTGTTTGTCCTTTTGGTCTTAGTTCCCCAGTGGCCCGAAACAGAGCTTCACTTGCTGACCCAGTACTGACTAAGCCTCAGGAGGCATGATAGAATTTATTATGGCTGGGTGGTGAGGCCAATAAAAACTCTGAGCCCTGAGGCTCAGATGGAGCTTCCTGCTTGATGATCATGCAGGGGAGAGTAGTACATCCTCTTTGGGGCATGGAAGCTGTGACCTTGTCTTACACATCTTTTCATTTGTATCCTTTTTTGTTATATGAAAGCTGTTATTGAAGGTATGGTGTTTACCATGAGCTCTGTAAGTCATTCCATCTAATTATATGATCCAAGGAAGGAGAGGGGCAGGCCGGCCAGTCTGAAGTGAAGGGAGTCATGTGGACTTAAGGGCTTGTAGCTGGTACACTGAGGGGGTAGAGGAAAATCCCATTTGGGGCCAGCTGGTGTGAAGTGGGGGAGTCACGTGGACTCCCAAACTAGCAGTTAGTACCCACCAGCCTAGCCCTGGGTGGCTAGGGATGAGACAGTAGGGCTGTGTGGACAGCTGGAGTCTGAACTGAACCGGAGAGGGAAACTGAGATCTCCACAGGACAAAGTTGGCATGTGGAGTGGGACTTGTTATCCATCACACAGTCTGGTGTCAGAGGTGGGTGATCATCGTTTCTCTGAACTGATTTTCACAATTCACATTCATAGGTGGGATTCTCTAGTGTCCCTGACATCACAGTCATGCACTTGGACTTGAAGTCTATTTGCTTCTGTTTTACCTCTCTCCCCCAGGCATCCCACACAGCTCTTCAATATGCATGGTATGGGTTAAAAAAAAAAAATAGGATAGTAGAAAAACACTTATGGTGTACATATAGAAAAAGAAAATATTCTTGATGCATGCATTAGCTTAGTTTGGTGTTATTGTTTGTTTTGTTTTTGTTTTTACTGTTGTCTCCAATCCGTAGATTTGTACTCCATCAACAATCAGAGTCTTGTCCCATAATTCAGGTATGGGTAAACAAGAGTAACCTTTTGCCCTCCCTACCACACACAGCTTGAAAAAGAAAAAATAAAACAAAGAAGGACAGGTAAAAAGAGAATTCTAAAAAATAATAATAATTTTGAGTTCTAAACACCCATAAATTCATGAAGCAACTAACTTATTCTCATCTGGTGAGGAGAGCCTGTAGCCTCCTCCTTGACAACAATTCAAGTTACTTCTGTAACTATTTCTGATGAACTCTGTTCCGCCACCTTGTGGCCTTATTTAATTATTTATTTTTATGGCTGCTTGTATTCCTCGCCAAGCAAAACAGAAGAAAAAAAAGGTAAGAATCAATCAAGAAGGTTTATCTGAAACCACCACCCCCACTTTGGTCCTTTGCAATACCTTCTTTATTTCCTTCACAATACATGAAATTGGAAAACTGCTTTATTTATTTGCTTATTATTATTGATGTTGTTTTTATTATTTTTTGCCTCTATCTAAGATAATATGAGCCTCATAAAAGAAAAGATCTTTTTAGTATTTGTTCCCAATATATGGTTCTGGCACAGAGTAGATACTCAATAAATAATTCCTAAATAAACAAATAAATTATTACAAATTGTCTTAGTCATCTAGTGCTGCTGTAACAGAAATACCACAAATGGATGGCTTTAACAAAAAGAAATTTACTTTCTTACAGTCTGGTAGGCTAGAAGTCCAAATTCAGGGTGTCATCTCCAGAGGAAGGTTTTCTCTCTCTGCCGGCTCTAGAGGAAGGTCCTTGTCATCCATCTTCCCTTGGCCTGGGAGCATCTCAGAGCAGGAACCTCAGGTCCAAAGGATGCATTCTGTTCCCAGCACTGCTTTCTTGGTGATATGAGGTTCCCAACTCTCTGCTTCTGCTTTCTTGGTGATATGAGGTTCCCAACTCTCTGCTTGCTTCCCTTTCCTTTTATCTCTTGAGAGAGAAAAGGTGGTGCAGGCCACAGCCCAGGGAAAATCCCTTTACATTGGATCAGGGATGTGGCCTGAGCAAGGGTATTACATCCCACCCTAATCCTCTTTAACCACAGGCAGAGATTATGATTTATAACACACAGGAAAATCACAAAATGGAGGAAAACCACACATGGCCTAACCATGTTAACACATATTTTGGGGGACACAATTTAATCCATTACACAAATAATACAGCAGGAGCATAGAACGATTCGTCAACATTTAGGAGCCGTCCTACTAACAGAGCAGCGACCCAAGTCTGATCTCCCAGGTATGATGCCCACTGTACTCTCTATCCCAACACAGGAGTCCCTGGGTGAGTGCAAATGGTTGAAGGCTTGAGTCCATCACAGGTCCCTCAAAAGAAAGTCCTGGCCATCTACATTAGAAAAAAATCAGCCTTTGAAAATCCTGTGGACAACTGTGGGGTCACCATGAGTCAGAGTTGACCCAAGACAACTGGTTTGGGTAGTTAATAAAAGCATTCTTCAGGGCATTCTATGTGGAGTGCATTGGTTTTGTTCAGGCTGTTTTTCTGATCGAATGCCCTTCTTTTCTTCTTCATTTTTTAAAAACTTTGAATATTTTTTAAAACTAAAATTAATTCTATATTCTATACAGTTGCCTGTGATTGTTTCAGGCTGCAGTGGGTGCTCTTTTCTATGAACTTTGATTGCACTGTCCATCTGGGTCATGAACTTAGACTTTGAAAATCCAAACGCATTGTCATCAAGTCTATCCTGACTCATAGCGACCGTATAGAACAGAGTAGAACCGCCCCATAGGGCTTTCAAGGAGCAATTGGTAGATTTGAACTGCCGACCTTTTGGTTAGCAGCCAAACCTTAACCACGGCACCACCAGTTTTCCAGATACACTTTTAGTATCTTTTAAATTCGGTGACTGCCTGCAATTCGAAAGTGAGTGTATAGCCACCTTGTGACCATAATGAACAGCTGTAGTTTTCTTTTATTTGGAAAATTTTCACATTTATAAATAGTAAATGAACACAAGTATTTTCTCTACCTATGTCCAATAGTGATTATAAATTTTCAATGTTTAGTTTAGTTCTCTCTCCTTCCTATTATCTTTTTTTCTGAATGATTTGAAAGTTGGAGACATTATAAATAAATCTAAATCTGAGAAAATTAAAAAAAAAGATTTAAAAATATATCCTAACGTATATTTTATATCCATATTTTCCAAAAAGTCCTTTGGAATCTCTTTTCCTACTCAATCTAGGGTCTAATCAAACTTTGCACTTTTCATTTGGTTGTTATCTGAACAGAAGTGCCAGTAGAGTGTATTAAATGAGAAAATAAATGGGTTCGAGTCTTAATTCAGACACTTGACTTGTGTGATCTTGAATAAGTAATTAAATCTCTCAGAAGTGTAATTTACTTACCAATAATGAAAGCATTCAAGACAACGATGTTTTCTCTGAGTAGGATTTTGGCCACATCGCATACATTGCTGTCACATACAATGCTGTCAGCATAATTTCTTAGAAATGTTCTGTAATTATTGTTTGAAATTTTTTTCAGTTCAAGAATTACTTAGGAGGCTGATTTCCTTTATTCCAAGTATTAAAATCCTCTCACAATTTCAAAAATAGTGGAAAAAATATTTAACCCTGTGTTTTTTTTTTTATATATATCTTTTGAAAAAGGAATTAGTGTGTTCTCTGAGGAGTCATTATTAAAACAGCTGATAAATTTTCCCTGTCAGTTATGTTACAGAGTCCCTGTGTGGCCCAAAGCCTAAGTGCTTGACTACTAGTTGAAAGGTTGGTGGTTCGAACCCACTCAGAGGCCCCTCAGGAGAAAGGTCTGGTGATCAGCTTCCAAAGGGTCACAGCCTTGGAAACCCTGTGGAGCACCCATGAGTGGCAAAAGACTAGACGGCAACTAACTAATTAATTGTATTTTAATTGTTTAACTCTGTCATCCCCTGCAAGCCTTTGCTCAATACGTCCCACCTTGATCACTTACTTAATACAGCAATCTATGTCACCTTCATATTCCTCCATCCTTCTTACATTTTAAATTCATTGTTTTTTGTACCCTAATGCATTTTTAGTGAACTTAATCTGGCAAATTTAGAGTCTGGTATGGCAAAGTCTCCCACTATAATTTTGTTTTTCACATGTATTTAAAACAGCTTTTCCTTAAATGTTCTTAACCTGTATTTTGGTAGATTAAATTTGGGGACCAGTTATTCACTGAGGAAATATTGATTGACCTACAATGCTAAGGAGGTCTTAGTCACTTGTGATAGATCAGTGAACAGAAGAGACAAAGATCCCAGACCTTGTAAACCATTCATTCTCTAGCAGTCAGATTGGCTGTAAACAGTAAAAATAAGTAAATTGTGTAAAAGGTAGAAAATACAAAAAGGCAAACTTGTTGCTGCTGAGCCAATTCCAACTCAGAGCAACCCTACAGAACAGAGTAGAACTGCCCTGTGTGGTTTCCAGTGAGCAGGCTGGTGGATTCAAACTGCTGACCTTTCGGTTAGCAGCCAAGCTCTGTAATCATTGTGCTACCAGGGCTCCAGGAAATACTCTGGAGGGGAAAAAGGTAAGAAGGGTGGAGGAATGTGAGGGTGGCATAGACTGCCGTATTAAATAAAGTGGTCCAGGTGGAACGTATGGAGCAAAGGCTTGCTGGAAATGAGAGAGTTAGCCAGTAGGATACTCCAGTGAAGGAGGAATCCAGGCAGAATGAAGAGCTAGTAAAAATAAGGCTGCCACCTTCCAGGAACAACAAGGATGCCAGAATCTCTAGAACTGTGTGAATGAAGTCACAGTCACAGGAGCTGGCTTCAGTGAGGTAACAGGGCTAGATCAGGTAATGCCTTGTAGGCCATTTCCCCTGAGGGAAATGGGAAGCCATTATGGGATGTAGGAACAGAGGAAAGACTCAATCTGGTTACATTTAGTTTTAGGGGATCACTTTGGTTTCTGCATTGAAAATAGACTATGGAGGAAAAAATTAAAAACAAGGAGACAGATTAGGAATCTTTTCCAATAATATAAAAATAGTATACACCATAAGAATTCACAGGCTCAAGCAGCAACTGTTGTGAGGATGATGCAGGACTGGGCAATGTTTGGTTCTGTTACACATAGGGCACTATGAGTTGGAAGCAACTCGAAGGCACCTAACAATAACAGATATTTAAAAGCACTCAAAAGACCCCACAAACTCATACTCATGGAAAGCTTTTCTTTAAAGGCAACAGACACAGAGCAGTAAAAGAGGCAGCATTTGGAATCCTGGGAACTTTCAGCTGTAAGCTGCACAGGGTCCTTATTCATACACAGTCTGGATTCTGTCTCCGGGTTAAACTACCAAGATCTGTGCGAGGAATCCTGGCTTTGGTGAAGCTCAAGATAAAGTTGTCATTAGGGATTTTATGCCCCACTGGTCCCGTTTTGGAGCCCTCGTGATGCGGTAGTTAAGAGCTCACCTGCTAACCAAAAGGTTGGCAGTTTAAATCTACCAGCTGATCCTTGGAAACCCTATGGGGCAGTTCTACTCTGTCCTGTAGGGTCGCTACAAGTCATAATCGACTCGACAGCAATGGGTTTGGTTTTTTGGGTTTGGTCCCATTTTCAAGACAGGCTGCCTAACTGGATGTGCCAGTTAAAAACCTTCCATCAACAAACTGACCCTGGGGTTCACCATGGAGTTTTAAACAGCACGTTATGAATCCCACTGCCCTCATCTGGCAGAACCAAGAAATAAACCCAGGCAACAAAGAGTCCCCAGAGACAAGGCTACAGCTTTTCTGGTTCAGTTCACCTGTAACTCTATGAAATGCTCTAACACAATGGAGCATTTCAGTATGAAGGTGTTAAGAAGGAATGTTACAGGATCTGGGCTTGTGTTATGTGATTTGAGGAAGGGTTCAAGAAACTGGGGCTTTTTCTGGATTGGATGCTGTCAGAAACCAGGGGCAATTTTGTGATTGGGTATTATATAAGGATAGGGTTAAGTTGCAGCTGGTCTGAGGTAGTTCTGTGCGTTTCTCTAGCTATGCCTAAAACCACGGATAGTGATAGGAATAAATGCAGCAGTTAATGCTTTGTAATGTGCCAAAAACTACATTGGTGTCATATATAAACTTGCCTACACTATTTATTGAAAATGTATGGATTGATGATTTGCATGGGAAACCCTGGTGGCGTAGTAGTTAAGTACTACCCAAAGGGTTGGCAGTTCGAATCTACCAGGTTCTCCTTGGAAACTCTACGGGGCAGTTCTACTCTGTCCTATAGGGTCGCTATGAGTTGGAATCGACTCCACGGCACTGGGTTTTGGGTTTTTACCTGGTTACACAGCAGATTTCTGCTAATTGGCCCGTGAGGTATAAAAGATCTCTCAATAAACTTATGGCTTGACTTCTCTGAGATTGAGATATCTTGGTGGTTCATGTTACAAAGTATGTTCCACGTGATTGAAAGAGGACCCTGAAGATATGTATGGATGTCTAGGACCTTCCTGATACTTGCCTGTGTTTTCTTTCTTCTGCTGTTTCAGATCTTTTGTCTTTATTGAAACCTCACGTAAATACAGTTTGTGGAAGTGTGGTGATTCCTTTCATGTATGTTATTGTTGTTAGGTGCCATGGAGTCCATTCCAGCTCATAGCGAATCTATGTACAACAGAAGGAAATACTGCCCAGTCCTGTGCCATCCTCATGACAGCTGTTGTGCTTGAGCCCATTGTTGCAGCCACTGTGTCAATCCATCTCATTGAGGGTCTTCCTCTTTTTTTCTAACTCTCTACCTTACAAAGTATGATGTCTTTTTTCAGGGACTGATCCCTTCTGATAACATGTCCAAAGTATGTGAGACTTAGTCTCACCAACCTTGCTTCTAAGCAGCATTCTGGCTGTACTTCTTCCAAGACAGATTTGTTCCTTCTTTTGGCAGTCCATGGTATATTCAGTATTCTTTGCCAAAACCATAATTGAAAGGTATAGATTTTTCTTTAGTCTTCTTTGTTCGTTATCCAGCTTTCACATGCATATGAGGTGACTGAAAACACCATGGCTTAGGTCAGGTGCACCTTAGTCTTCAAAGTGACATCTTTGCTTTTTAACACTTTAAAGAGCTCTTTTGCAGTGGATTTGCCCAATGCAATGAGTCAATTGATTTCTTGATTGCTACTTCCATGGGTGTTGTCTCAGTCATCTAGTGCTGCTATAACAGAAATACCGTAAGAGAATGGCTTTAACAAAGACAAATTTATTATCTCACAGTCTAGTAGGCTAGAAGTCGAAATTCAGGCTCCAGCTCCAGGTGAAAGCTTTCTCTCTGTCGGCCCTGGAGGAAGGTCTTTGTCATCAATCTTCCCCTGGACTAGGAGCTTCTCCATGCAGGAACTCTGGGTCCAAAGGGAACAATCTGCTCCTGGTGCTTCTGTCTTGGTAGTGTGAGGGCCCCACTCACTCTCTGCTTGCTTCCCTTTCCTTTTGTTTCTTTTAAGATAAAAAGTGGCGCAGGCCATACTCCAGGGAAACTCCCTTTACATTGGATCGGGGATGTAACCTTAGTAAGGGTGTTACAATCCCACCCGAATCCTCTTTAACATAAAACTACAATCACAAAATGGAGGACAACCACACAATACTGGGAATCATGGCCTAACCAAGTTGACACATATTTTTAGGGGGCACGATTCAATCCATGACAGGTGTTGATTGTGGATCCAAGTAAAATGAAATCCTTGACAACTTCAATCTTTTCTCCATTTATCATGATGTTGCTTATTGGTTCGGTTATGAGGATTTTTATTTTCATTATGTTGAGGTGTAATCCATACTGAAGGCTATAGCCTTTGATCTTCATCAGTAAGATACCTAATAAACCTGTGAAATTACAAAAGATTTCTTAATAATTTTAATATGGAAGGTAAGAGGAACATAGCAAAACTAAAGCTGTAATTGGGATAGAAGCAGGAGTCACTTATGTTAGCTGGGAGAGGGAGATATTTGGTCATTTTTGCACAGTGTTCTGATTTTGTCTGTGTGCAGGCACAATTAAGGAGAGAGCTTGTTTTTGTCTCACTCCTTTATGGCCCCAGAGCTACATTGTGTAATGTTTGTATTTTGTGAAATTATTATGTTTGGTAGGGAAACACTAGGTAAGAATTCTCAGGGATGCTGTTTTCTATCTCAATCCCCTTTTTTGGTGAAAGGTACATGAGTTCAAGCCATAGGACATTAATCTGTGATAACCAGATCTTCACCATTGCTGAAATTGTGTGAATCAGGAGATTTTCCAGAGAATGTTGTTTGTAGTTGGACTAGGGTTTGTCTTTCATGCTCCTTTTGTCACAAGATAGACTGTTGAATCATGTGATGTGACAACGGCTACATAGCAGCACCTAGGACTTTGGATGACATGCGTCAGCTCACTGCAACACAGACAACTGCCAACATCAAAATTTTTTCTAGTCCTTGAAATGGTCAGTGAAGTCAGAGAACTAGATGACTAAACTTAGGCCTTTAAAATACATCCCAACGTCCTTCTGAGTCTGTTTCAGGTGGCATTTACTGTTAGCCCAGTCATGGGATGTTCCACTTGACTAGATGTATTTATTATGTGCAAGAAAAAGTGTCTTATAGCACAAACACAACCTTGGGATTTCCTTAAAAGGAAATCAAGGTCTATGACAAGTCTGGCTAGTGAATTTAAAATGATTTGCTGGACGTTCAGAGCAGAAGTGATGTCCCCATAAGAAGCAGTTCCCTAGACGGGTACAGCCCTATCTGCAGTCTAAGTGCCCTTCATTTCAACAGGAGTCAGTTAATCATTGGTCCCTTAAGGCAGTCAGATTTTCTGAGTAGAGTTATGCAGTTCCTGCAAAAGAGGTTGTAGTCTTTCTGAAAGAACAGAAGACAGATTATTACAGCAGTGATAGTCCTAAAACTAGTTCCCACTTCTCATGGGTTGAGTTCAACTGATAAGGCTATAACAAATTCAGTAGACATATTTTGTTGAATGGGGTTAAGGTCCAATTTTTACAAGATTGAAGGTTAGAATTAAAAATGTAAGGGTAAATTATAAAAAAAAAAAAAAAGTAAGGATAATTTAAGTACCAGACAGGAGCTATAAAAGAAAATCTACCTTCTGAAGTGTTTAAAGCAATGTTTCTCAACTTTTAAAATATATATATTGTGTCCCTAAACAGCCATTTTGGACATTTTTTCCTAATTATCCCTCCCAAGAAATGTTAATACTATAGATATTCTATATACCTGTTTATGTACGGCATATACATATATATGCATACATATACATGCATGCCTTGTACATAGAAATAGTAAGACTTTTTTAACCTACAAGAACTGATTTTAGCCTTTTTTTTTTTTTAGAATAATGTAGCCTCTGTTAAAAATACATGGTTTAATGAACAGCTATTAAATGCTTGACAGTAGGATCAGATGGGAGAAGGTAGAATCACCAAATTAGTTAACTCAAAGCAATTGCTATGGCCTGAATAAAATGCATATTAGAATTTTATTTTTTCCTTGAGTGACAGACCATAGGGTGCCAACTGTAAAAAGATAAAGATAAGGGGAACACATTGAAAAATATTTCATTCAGTCAATATGGGGTGTTAAAGTACAATGTTAGGCAATATAAGAGTAGAGCAAACAGGAAGAAAAAGCATGACGGGGAATCAGAAAATTAATTTTGTTCTGTCATCCTGGATGAAAGTTTACTTCCTGCAGCTGTTTTTAGAGGATACTTGAGAATTCTCAATTTAAAGTCTCCTAATGGCATGAACAATTAATGACCATAAAAAAAATGATGGTCAGGGGTCAACTTGGAAACATGAATCCAAAGATCACCACCTTGGACTTTTACAGCTATGTTAGCTGTTACAGTACCTGAAAAAGCCCTTTCCTTTGAAACATAAGGGTGGATTTTCTATGATGTCTCTTTGAGGAAGCTAAATTTCCATGTTTCAAACAATGCAGGGATGTGTTTGAGTGATTATTTTAGAAAAGCTGCTTGTACTTGTTTAATAATAAAACTGGTTATATGAAGTCATATCTATCTAAAATAGAAAAATATCCTAAAAGTGCCCTGTTATTAATTCATAAGTGAGAGCCTGGGTCATCAAGATTATAACAATACTTTAGGCCATGGATGTTCTAGAGTCTCTGAGAGCTTTGCCAATTTTTATTTTTGAACTCCATTTGTTCTCTATGCTTTTTACTGAAGATTGACCATAAAGACAATGAAATTTTTGAGTAAAAGGTAAAGCCTTTCAAAAGTGTTTAATAATATCCTGGGTAAAGGTAGTTCTCAAAGTAAACAATGACCAAGCATACTAGAATATGCCTATTATTTGTATAAATACTGTTCTTTATCTCTTTACCTGGCAGGCACAGGTGAGGGCAATTAATTCAGTCATAAGAACTGATTTGAATTTGGGGAAAGGTTCAGGTTCCAAGACTGAATTTGAATCTGTAATAGTATAGCCTGCTTGATAATTTCCAGTTTTGTGTGTGTGTGTGTGTGTGCTTGTTTTTAAGCGTAAACCATTATAAAATAAAATTAAATCAGGATTATCCAAGGGGATCTATGGAAAGCCTACCTAAAATATAGATAATTTTATAATAGAGGTAAACCATTGAGGGATTTTCTTACGTAGGGAAAGGAGATCTCTTGGGTTCAGGGTATTACAGTGGCAAATAGTGATATGTGAAGAAGACAAAACAAGGAGAACTTTAATATAATTCCAAGGTTGTTAATTTATCCCAAAATTTCAGTAACAGTGTCCCCTATTGACAAGAATATTTAAAACTAGAATCCTAGAAACAAACTAGTTGTGTTTAAAAATGAGTGTGATTTTTTTTATCTGAAAATTACACAATCGTTAAAATATATTTACATTATATTGTTTAACTTAAGTGTGATACACTTAAGGAGATTATCTTTTTTTTAGATTCATATTTTTTTTTCTTTTATCCTAAGCTCGGTAAACAAAAGCGTTCTTACAATACTTGTGAAATAATCAAATTTTAGAGAATGACAAACTACTGTGATTATTTTTATTATTCTATCTCAGTTTCTTTGAATAAAATAGAGGAGCAAAAGTAATTATTTAAAAAATTAAATCTTATCACAATTATCATTGATAGAATGAATAAGTGGTATCTGGTCACATTCGTTAAGAAGCGTTTATTGAGCAACTACCACATAGTAGCCAGTCATCAGAAAAGAAGAAGACCCTCAATGACATTGATTGACACAGTGGCAGCAACAATGGGTTCAAACATAGCAACGACTGTGAGGATGGAGCAGGACTGGAGAGTGTTTCGTTCCGTTGTGCATAGGGTCGCTATGAGTTGGAACCGACTGGACGGCAGCTAAAAACAACAACCATATATGATATAGTACTGCTGTTGCTAGGTGCTGACCAGTCAATTTTCGACACTAGCCACCCCATGTGACAGAGTCAGACTCTCCCATAGGGTTTTCTAGGCTGTAATCTTTAAGGGAGCAGATTGACAGATCTTTCTTTCATGGAGCTTCTGGCTGAGTTTGAACCGCCTGCCTTTCAGTTAGCAGCAGAGCACTTAACTGTTGTGCCACTAGGGTTAGACACCGAAAAGAAATAAGCGTAGAAAAGAAAGCAGTCTTTTAGTCTCTGCCCTCACTGAGCTTACATTTAAGTAGGGAAAACAAATATTAAACAGGAATTTAGTATCAAGTGCACGGCAATATGGAGAAAAAAATCACAGGTAATAAAAATGGAGGTGGAGGGGAGGAATTACTCAAGTTTGCAGATTTAGTTTAGCAATAGACTATATGAGATCTTAGGTCAAGTAGAGAGGTTTGCTGGGAAATGAAGGATAAAAACATCTAAATCACAGGGCATAAAACACCAAAACCAAACCAGTTGCCATCAAGTCAATTCCAATTCATGGCGACCCCATGTATGTCAGAGTAGAACTGTGCTCCATAGGGTTTTCAATGGATGTGACTTTTCAGAAGTAGATCATCAGGCCTTTCTTCCAAGGCATCTCTGGGTGAACTGAAACAACCTGCCTTTCAGTTAGTAGCCAAGCACTTAGCCATTTGTACCACCCAGTCATAGAGGATAGCATGGGCAAAATCCTCAAGGTGGGAAAACCTTTGTATAAAAGGAGTTGAAAGAACTTCACTTGGTCTGAAGTCGAGCAACCACAGGAGAGAGAAATGCTAGATGAGAATGAAGAGGTGAACAAAGCCTTATAAGTCACGTTAAGGACTTTACTTTTCATATAAAGGGAAATGGGAAACCTTTGAATGCTTTAAAAAAAAAAAAAAAAAGATACTCACATGATCATATTTACAGGTTATGTATGGTAAACGAAAGTAATTATCTTCCTCTTTATATTTTACCCTCCTCTTTACCAAGCATGGTATCCCTCTCCAGGGACTGATCCCTCCTGATCACATGTCCAAAGCATGTGAGAGGAAGTCGTGCCATCCTTGCTTTTAAGGAACGTTCTGGCTATACTTCTTTCAAGACAACTTTATTTGCCCTTCTGGCAGTCCATGGTATATTCAATATTCTTTGCCAACACCAAAGGTGTCAGTTCTTCTTTGATCTTCCTTTTTCATTGTCCAGCTTTCACATGCATATGAGGCCATTGAAAACACCATGGCTTGGGTCAGGTGCACCTCAGTCCTCAAGGTAACATCTTTGCTTTTTAACACTTTAACGAGATCTTTTGCCACAGTTTCACCCAATGCAATGTGTCGTTTGACTTCTTGACTGCAGTTTCCATGGGCGTTCATTGTGGATCCAAGTAAAGTGAAACCCTTGACAACTTAATCTTTTCTCTGTTTATCATGATGTTCCTTCCTGGTACAGTTATGAGGATTTTTGTTTCCTTTTTTTTTTTTTTTAATAATTTTTATTGTGCTTTAACTGCAAGTTTACAAATCAAGTCAGTCTCTCACACAAAAACCCATATACACCTTGTTACACACTCCCAGTTACTCTCCCCATAATGAGACTGCCCGCTCTCTCCCTCCACTCTCTCTTTTCATGTCCATTTTGCCAGCTTCTAACCCCCTCCACCCTCTCATCTCCCCTCCAGGCAGGAGATACCAACAGAGTCTCAAGTGTCCACCTGATCCAAGAAGCTCACTCCTCACCAGCATCCCTCTCCAACCCACTGTCCAGTCCAAACCCTATCTGAAGAGTTCGCTTCGGGAATGGTTCCTGTCCTGAGCCAACAGAAGTTCTGGGGGCCATGATCACCGGAGTCATTCTAGTCTCAGTCAGACCATTAAGTCTGGTCTTATGAGAATTTGGGGTCTGCATCCCACTACTCTCCTGCTCCCTCAGGGGTTCTCTGTTGTGTTCCCTGTCAGTGCCGTCATCAGTTGTAGCCGGGCACCATCTAGTTCTTCTGGTCTCAGGATGATGTAGTCGCTGGTTCACGTGGCCCTTTCTGTCTCTTGGGCTCGTAATCACCTTGTGTCCTTGGTGTTCTTCATTCTCCTTTGATCCAGGTGGGTTGAGACCAATTGATCCATCTTAGATGGCTGCTTGCTAGTGTTTAAGACCCCAGATGCCACTCTTCAAAGTGTGATGCAGAATGTTTTCTTAATAGATTTTATTATGCCAATTGACTTCGATGTCCCCTGAAACCATGGTCCCCAGACCCCTGCCCCTGCTACACTGGCCTTTGAAGCATTCAGTTTATTCAGGAAACTTCTTTGCTTTTAGTTTAGTCCAATTGTGCTGACTTCCCCTGTATTGTGTGCTGTCTTTCCCTTCACCTAAAGTAGTTCTTATCTACCATCTAATTAGTGAATGCCCCCTCCCACCCTCCCTCCCTCCCCCCTCTCGTACCCACACAAGAATGTTTTCTTCTCAGTTTAAACTATTTCTCAAGTTCTTATAATAGTGGTCTTATACAGTATTTGTCCTTTTGCAACTGACTAATTTCACCCAGCATAATGCCTTCCAGGTTCCTCCATGTTATGAAATGTTTCACAGATTCGTCACTGTTCTTTATCGATGTGTAGTATTCCATTGTGTGAATATACCACAATTTATTTAACCATTCATACGTTGATGGACACCTTGGTTGCTTCCAGCTTTTTGCTATTGTAAACAGTGCTGCAATAAACATGGGTGTGCATATATCTGTTCATGTAAAGGCTCTTATTTCTCTAGGATATATTTCAAGGAGTGAGATTGCTGGATCATATGGTAGTTCTATTTCTAGCTTTTTAAGGAAGTGCCAAATCGATTTCCAAAGTGGTTGTACCATTTGACATTCCCGCCAGCAGTGTAGAAGTGTTCCCATCTCTCCACAGCCTCTCCAACATTTATTATTTTGTGTTTTTTGGATTAATGGCAGCCTTGTTGGAGTGAGATGAAATCTCATTGTAGTTTTGATCTGCATTTCTCTAACGGCTATTAATTGTGAACATTTCCTCATATATCTGTTAGCTACCTGAATGTCTTCTTTAGTGAAGTGTCTGTTCATACTTTTTGCCCACTTTTCAATTGGGTTGTCTTTTTGCAGTTGAGTTTTTGCAGTATCATATAGATTTTAGAGATCAGGCACTGATCAGAAATGTCATAGCCAAAATTTTTTTCCCAGTGTGTAGGTAGTTTTTGTACTCTTTTGGTGAAGTCTTTGGATGAGCATAGGTGATATTTGTTTTCTTTATGTTGAAGTGTAACCCATAGTGAAGGCTGTAGTCTTTGATCTTCATCAGTAAGTGTTTGAGGTCCTCTTCACTTACAGCAAGCAGGATTGTGTCATCTGCGTAATGTAGGTTGCTAATGAGTCTTCCTCCAATCCTGATGTCTCTTTCTTCTTCGTCTAGTCCTGCTTCTCAGATTATTTGCTCAGCATACAAATTGAATAAGTATGGTGAAAGGATACAATGCTGATGAACACCTTTCCTGACTTTAAACCACTCAGTATCCCCTTGTTCTGTTTGAATGACTACTTCTTGATCCATGTACAGGTTCCTAATGAACACAATTCAGTGTTCTAGAATTCCCGTTCTTCTCAACGTTACCTGTAATTTGTTATGATTCACACAGCTGAATGCCTTTGCATAGTCAATATGTGTTTTATTGACTTTCTGGCATTCTCTGCCTTCAGCCAGGATCCATATGACATCAGCAATGATATCTCTTGTTCCACGTAGTCTTCTGGATCTGGCTTGAATTTCTGGCAGTTCCCTGTCAATGTACTGTTTCAACCACTTTTGAATGATCTTCAGCAAAATTTTACTTGTGTGTGATATTAATTATATTGTTGGATAATTTCCACATTCGGTTGGATCACCTTTCTTTGGAATAGGCATAAATACAGGCCTCTTCCAATTTAGTTGGCCAGGTACCTGTCTTCCAAATTTCTTGGTGTAGACCAGTGAGCATCTCCAAAGCTGCATCCGTTTGTTGAAACATTTCAGTTGGTATTCTGTCAATTCCTGGAGGCTTGTTTTTCACCAATGCCTTCAGTGCAGCTTGGACCTCTTCCTTCAGTACCATCAGTTCCTGATCATATGCTACCTCCTGAAATGGATGAACGTCAACCAATTCTTTTTGGCATAATGACTCTGTGTATTCCTTCCATCTTCTATTGATGCTTCCTGCATCGTTTAATATTTTTCCCGTAGAATCCTTCAATATTGCAACTCAAGGTTTGAATTTTTTCTTTAGTTCTTTAAGCTTGAGAAATGTCAAGGGTGTTCTTCACTTTTAGTTGTCTAACTCTAGGTTGTCACAAATGTCATTATAATACTTCTGTTTTCTCTAGCTGCCTTTTGAAATCTGTTCATCCCTTTTCCTTTGTCATTTCTTCCTTTGGTTTAGCTACTGTACATTCAAGAGCAAGTTTCAGAGTCTCTTCTGTTATCCATTTTGGTCTTTTCTTTCTTCCTTGTCTTTGTAATGACCTCTTGCATTCTTCATGTATGATGTCCTTGATGTCATTTTGCAACTCACCTGGTCTGTGGAGATCAGTGTTCAACATGTCAAATCTATTCTTGAGATGGTCTCTAAATTCAGGTGCCGTATACTCAAGGTCATACTGTGACTCTAGTGGAGTTTTTCTAATTTTTTCCAGCTTCAACTTGAACTTGCATATGAGCAATTGATAGTCTGTTCTGCAGTCTTGTTCTGACTCATGTTATTGAGCTTTTTCACCATCTCTTTCCACAGATGTAGTCAATAAAAAAAAAAAAGTCAATAGTCACTGTTTATGTTGTTGAAAATGTGTTTGCAATGAAGAAGTCATTGGTCTTGCAAATTCTGTAATTTGATCTCTGGCATCATTTCTATCACCAAGGCCGTATTTTTCAACTACCCATGCTTTTTCTTTGTTTCCAACTTTCGCATTCCAATCACCAGTGATTATCAATGCATCCTGATTGCAAGTTCGATCAATTTCATACTGCAGATGTTGGTAAAAATCTTCACTTTCTTCATCTTTGGCCTTAATGGTTGGTGCGTAAATTTGAATAAAAGTCATATTAACTGGTCTTCCTTGCAGGCATATGGATATTATCCTATCACTGACAGTGTTGTACTTCAGGATAGATCTTGAAATGTTCTTTTTGACGATGAGTGCAATGCTATTCCTCCTCAAGTTGACTTTCCGGGGATAGCAGACCATATGATTGTCCAATTCAAAATGGCCAGTACCAGTCCACTTCAGCTCACTAATGCCTAGAATATCGATGCTTATATGTTCCACTTCATTTTTGATGATGTCCAATTTTCCTAAATTCATACTTTGTACATTTCACGTCCTGATTATCAATGGATGTTTGCAGCTGTTTCTTCTCATTTTGAGTAGTGCCACATCAGGAAATTAATGTAGAGTCAAGGTCCTGAAAGCTTGACTGCATCCACATCTTTAAGATCGACCCTACTTTGAGGAGGGAGCTCTTTTTCAGTCGTCTTTTGAATGCCTTCCAACCTGAGGGGCCCATCATCCAGCACTATATCAGATAATGTTCTGCTGTTATTTATAAAGTTTTCGTTGGCTAATTCTTTTCAGAAGCAGACTACCAGGTCCTTCTTCCTAGTCCATCTTAGTCTGGAAGCTCAGCTGAAACCTGTCAGCCATGGGAGACCCTGCAGCTTTCGAATACTGGTACCATAGCTTCCAGCACCACAGCAACGTGACAAACTGACAGATTCATGGGGGCCACAAAGATTACAGTCATGGACACCCTATGAATTGGTTCCACTCTGTCCTATAGAGTCACTATGAGTCAGAATCCACTCAACGGCAATTGGTTTGGTTTTAGTAAAGCTATTTAAATGAAATCCATATAAAACAAAGAATGCCAGTTTCCTATAACTACAAATGCAGATCTTTATTTAGAATCTTGATTATTATCTAGCCATTTGGCCTACTGCAAGGTCAGCTTCTCCTAGTCAGCCCCATAAGCCTCAGATTTAATGCTGATAATATTTGTTAAGTAAATTAAAGTCAATGTTCCTAGGTATTGCAATACAGAAGAAAGTGAATGTAATTTTATTGAAATATTGAACGAGGAAGCATTTTTTCTTCTATTTTTTGCTTTTTGTTGTTCAACTGTATGTTGCAAAGGCATTATCAACACTGGAGATTCTTATAGATCTGATGATACAAAAACTCCCTGTTTCAAAACAGCTTATTTCAGTCATGGGCTAATTGTTTAAGGAGCAAGATTCCAAAGATTTTGATGTAATAGGATAAAGTCTTGGAAAACTAAAATGATTTACAGGTGATGCTGAGAGACTTGCTGAGAGACCAGAATCTTATTCTACATTAATCTATGTGGCCATTATTTCTTTACAACTAGGCCATGATTAAAAGTAGGAATATATATTGTGTTATATACATTTTCAAAACAACAACAAAAAACCAGAAGTACCTTATTTTTGGTAAGGTTATCTTGAATAATAAAGATTTCACAAAAATGCTTCATTTCTTTCTTTCCTTATTTTATGTGTAATGATAGCATTCATAACTCCTCTCTTTACTGCTTTATGATACTTTAAAGATATCACAGGTCATTAGACAATAGGAAATACATGGTTCAAAGCTTTAAAGTGGTTTCAACAAAAGCTTTAGTGTACTGTTGACTCTAGAATATTTTATAATCCCAAGGAAATGCTTTCTTATTTATACAATCTTTAGTTCGTAAAGGTAAATGCCTGGATTTATAAGAGCTTAGTTACACTGGGATTTTTTTTTTTTTTTTAATTCCCGGATTAAAGAGTAGGTAAGGAACTAGTTTCCTCATATTTGTATTGGACTAAATTAACCAAATATTATTGAACTGATTTGCACATGCCAGACCATTAGGCAGATTTCACATCATAGCACACATTTGATGTTCCTTCCTCCTTCCTGGAGCGATGTAAATTAGTGCCCTGGCACCAAACAAATGCCAACTTGCTTTTGTTAAACAATTGATGCTGTCTCTGGCTTGGAATATCAGTTAATCTAACCACAGATATACGATTTATAAACATGGAAAGAATCCCAGAGGATGTGTATTGTACAATGGCCACATTCTACAAAGCAGAAATAAGGCAAGGTCAAAAACTTTTACATTGCTTAGGCCCAGTCTCCAATTTCACATTCTGTGGTCTAATATTTGTCGAGCTTTTACTTTCTCCAAGCATAATTCTAAGCATTTTAGCACTTTATCTTTAATAACACATATAATCCTCGTAAGAACCCTATGAGGTAGTGTGGGGTAAAGGACCTAGTTTCATCCTAAGTAAGGTGGACTTCATCCTTGGCTCCACAGAAATGACCCTTGGAATAATTGGGGTGCTTTGGTCTGGGACCTCCAGAGCACTCCTGAGGGTTTGTGCTTATGAGTCAGGGCTGGCCAGACCAGAAAATACTCACCGTTGAGGCCAGTATGAACCAGGCAGAGGCATCATTTAGCCTATCCTGCCAGACTGGCCAATAAAGCCTGGAACACTAAGGCTCAGAGGGCTTCCTTGCTGGTAAAGGGAGGATGACATGCCCACTCAGAGACACAGAGTTTTGCACTGAGAAATTTCCCTGACCTTACCCATGCATCTCTTCCTTGTGATGATCCTGATTTATGTTCTTTTGCTATAAAGTCATAAGTTTAATATCTTCTGTGAGTTGTTTCAGCAAGTTAACAAACCCAAGGGCAGTGTCCTCTTACACGTGAGATCTGCCCTAGATCTGGGTGGCTAGGGTCAGCAAGAGAGCATGAAGAATGGGCAGCTGGTGTCAGAAATAATGGATATCCCAGGAAGTCTCTCAGCATCATCTGTAAATCCTTTTATTTTTCCAAGACTTTATCCTATTACATCAATATCTTGGCAACTCTAATGATCTAGCAGTGCTTCAGCAGATACACATCTGTGAACAAAAAGTGAATTTTGCACACCAAGCAGGTTGTTCCTTCATGAAGAAACTATGTCTTGCAGCGTCAGGAAATTTTTTTAACGTTATTAATTGCCTATATATTACTGGTTCTTGGGAAATACTTTTGTTTGTAGTGTTGACTTGAACATTTCATAAAGGTGATGTAGAAGTTCAAGATGTTCTCAGGAACTCTGAAGTTAGATTTCACTCTTGAAAAGGACTATCATGTATCATACAGCTGGGAAATCAAATTTTCTTACTGTTTCAAAAAAATCTATAAACTAAACAATGATTTAAAAAGAAAAAAACACTTTAAGGCAGTGCCTTACATTCTACTCAATGTTATTAGGGAAATGAACCAATTTAGCCCCACCCCAAAAAATACCACCCAGCCGGAGTAGAAAAGTAGCCAGATTTTCACCTTGCTCTTACAATTGGCCATCTTCTTTTGTTTTGTTAATGTTTTTCCTGGATTATTTTTATCAATATTCCTGATACTAAACACCATTTATATGGGGTAATAATTCTCAAATCTACATTCACATCTCTAACTTTTTCCAAAATACTAGATTTATTATTTTATCTATCTACTGTCTATCACCTCTTTATTGTACTGCAGACACCTCAGACTTAATATATCCCAAACATTAATCATCACTCTGTCTATATATTTATTTCGTACTCATTCTCTTATGGAATTATAACAACATTCATCAATATCAGTCTCATTTTCTTCTTCTTCTTCATTTCATATCCAAAACAGTCTCAAGTCCTAAAAATTGGAGTGAAAATATGTCTTGAAGAGATTTTGCTGTTGTTCAGCCTCTCATCCCACCTGCTACTTAGGATAATATTTGAACAAATTCTGATATGGTTTCCTTACCACTATTCTTTTTTCTTTTTAATCTCTGTGGAATACAAGAGTTACTATACACATTACTTTTCAGGATAACATTTATACTCATAAACCAACCACAGTCTTTTCAACAGGCTTATTGAATTTAATTTCACCCTGCACAGTTTTCTCCAACAAAACAGAAACTATTATCCCAATCTTATGTTGTTGTTGTTAGGTGCCATTGAGTCAGTTCTGACTCACACAGACCCTATGTACAACAGAACGAAACACTGTCTGGTCTTGCGCCTTCCTCACCATTTTTGCTATGCTTGAGCCCATTGTTGCAGCCACTATGTCAACCCATCTTGTTGAGGTTCTTCTTCTTTTTCACTGATCCTCTACTTTACCAAGCATGATGTCCTTCTCTAGGGACTGGTCCCTCCTGATAACTTGTCCAAAGTATGTGAGATGAATTCTCACCATCCTTGCTTCTGAGAAGCATTCTGGTTGTATTTCTTCCAAGATAGATATGTTTGTTCTTTTGGCAGTCCGTGGTATATTCAATATTCTTCGCCAAAACAACAATTCAAAGTCGTCAATTCTTCTCCGGTCTTCCTTATTCATCCTATGTATATACCCAAAAGAATTGAAAGCAGGAATGCAAAGAGAAAACTTGTACATCAGTGTTCATTGCAACACTATTCCCCAAAGCCAAAAGATAAAAACAACCTAAATGTCCATCAACAGAGGAATGGATGAACAATACGTGGTATATACATACATTGGAATATTACTCAGCCATAGAGAGAAATGAAGTCCTGATACATGCCACAACATGGATGAACATTGAAAGCATTTCCTTCTTTTTCTTTCCTTTCTTGCTTCCTCTCTCCCTTCCTTCATTTCTCTACTAGAAAGCCAAATCCTTTAGAGAACTGAGTCTTATTCACCTTGGTATCTCTAGAACCAGTTCTCTTGCTGATACATAATAAGCACTCAATAAATATTTTTGGAACTAAACTATTTCTGAATTTCCTGGGATAAAGGCCCATTACGCTGCAGACCATGTTAATCAGATAAAATTACTTCAGGATATTCTATATTTGGAAAGAGAGAAATTATGAAAACACACTAGATCCCAAGATGACATAATCAGTTTTCATGAACACAGTTCTGCACTGGAATTCAAAATGTGGTTAACAAGAGAACCCTGTTCCCACATTTCTTAGACCTCATGGTAGCCTGTCTCTAACTACTTCCATTATACTTTCCCATCTATAATTAATGGTTTTGTTCTTTTCTTTGTATTTACTGTTACAAGACCACTTCTAAAAGACTGAAGCCAGTTCCTGCCTTTCCTTAACAAACATATCATTCTTCAGGCTGCATGCATTAGCTCCATCAATACTTGAAATACAGTGACAAGACAAATTGGGGAAGTAACACAGTGAGAATTCTGACGAGTTTGCTGGTTTCTTTGGGTTAGTTCATTTTCCTTGTAGAAATGTTTTGCAGTCAAAATGATGGTAAAGTCTTTTTTTTAACCAATAAGTATCTAGCTTATACATATTTTAACCTCTTCACAGAGGTATTTTTCTTTCAACTGCTGATTGCCAGGTATTAATGCTTTTGATACGACCTTCAGCCCTGTGAGTGAGGTGATAAATTAAACAGAATAGATTGGTTAAATGAAATCTGAAGTGTCACACAACTACTTTCTTTGTTTTTCTCTTTTGCCTGTCCAATTTGTGCAGCTGATTCCAAAACACAGTGGTGCCCAGTGAACTTAAGTAGGAAGTTCTGTATAAAGTGACATCCCCTGCAGAGGTAATGGGGGTGGTGATGTAAATGTGATTGGCAGTTTCCGTAAGACTTGTTCCAAAAAGTAATTGATCCTCCACTGTGTATAACTATAAAAACAACAATATACAGAGAAAGGCAGAGCAAAATCAAGGAAAGAAAGCAGGGAGTTGAGACAGCTGACTTCTAAGAAGAGAAAGAGAAAGCATATTTGTCTTGAAGTTTTCATTGTTCAGGCATTGGGGTAAAATGGCGTTCACCATTTTTCCGAGTACCTTTTTGCTTTTTTTCACTGCAGCTGTGGCTTCAGAACCGTAAGAGAATATTATTCTCTTTATTTATATTAAAGTATTAGCAAAATGACCTTATTTAATATGTTCTTTGTTACGGCTTGATTTTGTTTTACCATTTTATCTTCTGAGACTGAGTACTGATTTGCCTTACAACTTTTAAATAAGTGTATGAAGGGAATTGATATCTTTTTCTTAAGATGCCTCTGCATACCTAAGTTTCTTGTAAACTTGTCTATGAAAGAATGTGTATGTTTCAGAATATTTCAACAAAATAAAATATATTTTTCATAGATGTTCTCCATTTCTCCTGCACTTGTTTAGGGTGTTGGTTATTTTCTTTGTATAGGCAATATATCCTATGGATATCTTCTGTGATACAGAGTCATTCTACAGAAAAAGCTTGTGTCCACCTTTTAAACCTTAATGAATCTGTATCCTTGAGCATTGTCTTAGAACATGATGGAGTCAATACCACTATTTTTGACCAGTCTGTGGAGGAAAATAATTTCCATGCTTGTGCAGATTTCAAGGTGAGACGCTGAATTTGTCATTTCAGAACTTCAGATGGGAAGATAAAATTACTATCTAAAATTTATTTTTAGAGAGATAATGAATCTCGACTTTTGATGATTTGTGGAAGCTGGGGAGGAAAATTGGAGAATCCCTGACAGTCAAGAAATAAATGGAAAATTTACACATGCAACAAAAATTATAAAATTTTGCCATTCTTCCAGAATAGGGAGTGACAAAAGACATAATTACCACTTTTTAGGTAGTAGAAATGTTTCACAATGTGAGGAAAGAGAAACTGGTAAGGGGGTCAAGGATTGAGACACAGAGCAACAAAGAAAAAATAGAAAGCAAGAGGACATAAAAATAAATTTATTAGGAACTGCTCTCATGCTAAATAAAGGAATTGTAGCAAGTGATCACGTCTCTTAAGAAATAATGGGTTTACAAGGCTCTCTTCAGCTTGAGAAGATGAATTAAGATATTTTTCATCATGTTAACATCTAAAAATGATTTTTTCATTCTCTGTCTCCTACATTAATAGGTCTTTCAGAAATCCTCTGAAAAATTGGCTTTTGTGACATTGCTGGCTAAGGGAGATACACTTAAAATCTTTGAGAGGAGATCTGTAGCCATCGCTTCAGAAGAGACCGTAACCTTTGTGCAGACAGATAAACCCATCTATAAATACGGAGAGAAGGGTGAGTCAATATTGATGTTACCTTTATAAAGTTGACTATAGGAGCACATGCTCTGAATTGAGAGCAATCCAAACAGATCGATTGTAGCCTTAAATCTACCCTTAATCTTGTGGGATCATGGGTTCCCAGAATTGTTAACTGAATGCTTCTTAAAGTTTTGCATGCCGCTTTCACTGTTTCCAAAGTCTAGCAACAGGTTTACATAATACAATGGTTGCAAGCATAGGATGTGGAGTAAAACTGTGTGGTTTGCATCTGGATTAAGGCTATTTGGCTTCATCATTTACCAGTTCAGCAAGTTAATTAAACCTCTTGCTTAGGTTCCATTTCCTCATCTGTAGAATGTGCATAATAAAAGTGTCTCATTTATAAGGATATTGTTAGAATAAAATAAGATAGTCAATGTAAAATAGTGCCCGGCACACAGTGAGGATCCCATAATGCTAACAATTATTACTATTATCGATATTCGTAATAGTAGACATAATCATAATTCTGACAACCTAGGCAGAGACCTTCTGTTTTGTTTATTATTGTTATAAATAGAAGAAGCCCTGTGGCACAGGGGTTAAAAGGTCGGCTGCTAACCAAGTGTCGGCAGTTCCAATCCACCAGCCTCTCCTTGGAAACCCTAGGGGCCAGTTCTACTCTGTCCTAAAGGGTTGCTATGAGTCAGAATTGGCCCAACGGCAATGGTAAGTAGAAGGTAGCAGAAAGAATGCTGAGCTAGGATTCAGAAGTGTTTGGTGTTGGTCTTGGCTCTATTAATAAATAATAGACCTTCATCAAGTAAATTCTGATCTTTGGGATTTAGTTTCCTCATTTGTAAAATTAGAGGGTTAGATCAGAGCACCTCGACATTTTATTCTGACTTATATTTTGTTATTTTATAATTTATTGAAAGAAATATGACAACAAGAGTAGAATTCTTATACTAAGATCTTTACTACATTATATTCTCTCTCCTGGATATATTAAAATGCTATGATGACATTTATGGACACAAAAGTATCTACAATGGTTTTATGGAATTCTGCTCAAATTAGATTACTGTTTGCTAACACCGAAATATTTGTCTAGGAATATTATGTTTATCTCCTACCATACATATTTCAATTTGTCCTTCTATGACTAACTCTGCCACCATTTCTTAAGATATTCCCCTGGGATATTAGAGTAAAAGTTTCCAGCACTGGGCACAGCCAGTGTCAGCTCTGGTAAAGACAGAGCATCATCAACAAAGAAATAATAACTGTTCCATAAGAAATCTCTCCAAATGGAATCCAAATCTCAAAGGGTCAAAATCAGAGCTAGAGGAAAAGGGAAGGCAGTATTCTCTGAGAGCAAGGCACTTAATTTCTATATCTGTTTACAAATAATCATATCTGAGGGACAGAAATAACAGTGAGAAATATTCCCCCTCCTCTTCTTTATTTTTTAGTTCAATTTCGTCTGGTGACATTGGATACTAAGTTCAAACCTGTTGCGGATTTGGTGAGCTCAATGGTTTCTACTAGTACAAGGAAATTTAAACAAATTAAGTAAACAAATCTATTGCTACACAAAGTACCTTCAGGAAGTTTCCACAAGTATGGAAATAGGTTCTACCAAGGAACACTCTATGGGTATAGCTCAGTGCTAAACCTCAAATTTAAATGCAAAATTTTCACTGACAGTGATAGGTCTTTTCATCATATGTGGAGAAAATGGGTTTCAAGGAACCTGCTTTCCACTTTCCAGAAGAGATTCTAGATGTCTGTCACATTTTGGGTTTTCTTGGTGTCTTTAGATATAGATACCTTGTCCTCTGAGAAAGTGAGAGCTAAGTTCCTGCGCTAAAGAAACCATATAATCTTTGAATGTAATATTTGGAAAAAAGAATGTGCTATTACAGTATTAACCTGTGTTTTCTTTCACCCTTTTTCAGTATCCTTTAATCACACTTCAGGTAAGAGTTCTGCTTTTTCAAATCCATTATTTTAGTTTTTCAGATAAATGATGATGTGTGTCTAATTTTCATTATGCATAATTAGAAATTAAGATAATTGAAATAAGGGGACAGCTGGATGATAGCAATACTTTTTTCGAACCAGGGTCATTTAAGCTGCAATCCAATCCATTATGCTGAAATCAAAGAAGAAAACAAACCCACTGCTGTTGAGTCAATTACGATCCATAGCAACCCTAGAGCACAGAGGAGAACTGCCTCATAGGGTTTTCAGGGAGTGGCTGGTGGATTTGAACTGCCAAACTTTTGGTTAGCACCATATCACTCAACAACTGCACCACCAGGTCTCCCAAATAAAGGAGAGGGGATGCAATTGTCAACCCTTTCTTATCGTGGAATTTCCATTCAGCAGCTTTTGCATGCAGTATGTGACTCATGACCAACTTACACACTGGCCAAGTGAAAACCAGTGTCGATCTGTATAAGCGTTTGTTAGAATAAGTATCTCCAGTTCACCATTTAGCGTGTGTCCACCCCACTTTGGAGAGCACTATTCTAGAGCACATACACTGAGTTTTTGATTCTCTTATTATGCAACTTTGGTTCAAAGAGATGAAAATCAAAATATTAGTTACAAATTATTTTTTCTTATCCTTTAGGCTTAAGGAAGATATGCTATAAAATTGAATTTGCATACCTTGAGGAAGTTATGCTGTTTTTCCAATTTGAGACAATTGGTTCAATAAAACGCTAAGACCTTTTTTAATTCCATTAATTACAGGAAGGACCTACAATAAGAAGGAAAGGATACTATTCTTCATGCAACCTCTGATTTTTTTTTATATCTTTATTTTCTAGGATCCTCAAAACAATAGGATTTTTCAATGGCAAAATGTGACTTCTTTCCAAAATATTACCCAGCTTTCATTCCAGTTGGCTTCAGAACCAATGTTGGGAGAATACTCAATTGTTGTGCAAAGAAAATCAGGAAAGACAATGAGACACCAATTTAATGTTAATAGATGGGGTAACCAACTGCTTTTTATGCTATTTATGGCTGTCCTATATAAATAAAGAGTTCAAAGGACTGAACAAACAGCTAAACTTAGGCAAAAGTAGGTGAGGATGGATTTGGTTCTCCATCATCTTCCTTTCTTGGCCTCTTATGCTTTACCATCTCTGCTTTTCTGCTCCTGATTCCTTGCAGGTACCTTTATTCTGGTCCCTGCCTTTTCTCCTTAAGAAATATTCCATTTTCTAGAGTCTAGACAATCTTCTAGGATGGATCTGAGGGATTACAACAAATAAAATGTGAAGTTTTGAGAATAGGAAAGAGAAAGGAAAGGGGGAAAATTTAATCTTTAATGAAAAACCATTAGGTGCTGTGGTGGATTGGTGTGGCAGAGAATTTTAGGTAATTGAAACTCGGACTATACAGGTATATATATAGGAAAACATTGTACCTACCTACATGAGTGTAACTAAACTTTGTTCACCAGTAACTGTGGGGGCCAAAGTGAGCATATTTTTCTTTGTTTCCAGTGTTGCCCAAGTTTGAAGTTAAGGTCGATGTACCAAAAACAATAACTATTTCAGATGATGAATTCCAAGTGGCTACATGTGCTAAGTAAGTATTTCTTAGGGAGCTTTGTCCCACAGGTCAATACAAAGGTCAGATAAAATGAGAAACGAGATTAATCATGTAACTTTATTTATATACTTACACACACTATGTAGGTACATGTTACTACAGTGAGAAGTAATGAGTTCTCATTGTAGAATATTTGAAAAACATAAAGAAAAACATAAAAAATATGATTTTATCAACTGCCATTAACATTGTGATTAATTTTCCTCTTATCTTTTGATAGCACATGACAACAACAACAACAATCTTTTATGACTATTTTCCAATCATAGAATATCTATGTTAAAAAAGATGGGATAATCACTGTAGGCTTGAAGAAATCCAGTATCCTAAAGTGGCTTCACTGGAAAAACCCTACACGAAGCCAGGAACTTTCACTGCAATTAACTTCTCTAATTAATGTACCTGCCCAAGGGCACTTTAGAAAGTACAACACATGGATCAGGAAAGTCAAAGTGTTTATATATAAGGCTTTTATAAAAGCCTTGCTATGCTAAATGCTAACATGGAATTGATTGTGCCTTAACATCACTTGGAATTATAATCCATTATTTTGACTTCTTGAAAGTTTTTTACCATTACATTCAGATTTTGACATTAAGTCAGTATCAGCAATAATAAAGTCTTGCATCATGACCAGACAACTAAAACAGGAGCAATCTTTGCTACAAGATAATTTCTAAGCATGAAAACCAGTACGTCTAGATGTTAACATCAATGAATGAGTTGCTTACTTCAAGTTGTATAGTACTGTCTCCCTGCTTTATATATTTTGTATTCTTTGGGATTTAGCATGGAACACCTTAAGAAAACAATAGAAAACTAGATCATTTTAGCAAACAACTTCAGAAATGAATTAGGCTATTAAGAAGGAAGAAAAGTTGTCTATAAGCAAAGAGATTTTAATAAACTATGTTAGTCGCCACCAATAGTTTTTGAAATCAAAAACAAAGGAAGAATGTTTACTCTGCCTTGTATGAACATTTGAGCCACATGTTTCATGGGCATGTATTAACCTGTGTAGATAACATTATGGATAAGTGTTTTAAATTACAAATAAATGACAGAGAAAATAATAAGAAGAGTCTGATCATAATATACGTAACCTAATTGAAGTCTTGCCTCTCTTTTACTTGTAATTGACATTCTGAGCTGACAGACTATTTTAGTGGTTTGGCTTGAGTCAAAATCTCAAAACCACAAAGAATTTTTAAATAGAGAAATTATTTAGTAGAATGGAAAAAAGCATGACTGTGGAATCAGACAGATACGAATTTGAATTTTAGTTCTACACCAGTTACAATGGAGAGAAGTGAGTGACTTGATCACAGTTGACTAATCTGTAAAATGATGTAACATACTGAAATTTCAGGGTCACTGAGAAAAACAAGTGAGATAATGTAGGTAAACACCTAACATATATCAATGTTCAATAAATAGAAAAATATATCACAATTAGTAAAGTTAATGATATTCAATTTTACTATATTCTAGTTTTACATTTCTTGTCTGTTTCTTCAAAATCTTAGTAGAAAGAACCCTCAATAATTAAAACTAATAGTAAATAAATCATCTGGATTTGCCTTTGGTAGCATTTTTTTCTTAAAGTTATGTGTTTAGGAAAAAATTAGATATTTATTTAAACTCCTCCCCCTGCCCCGATGTATCATACCTTTGGTTGATGCATATTCAGTTTACACCAATCCCTACCTTTTATATTTTTTGAGTGGTAAAATAAGAATTTTTATAAATATGTTAACCCAGAGGAGACTCTGGTGGTATAGTGGTTAAGTGCTGTGGTTGCTAGCCAAAAGGTCGGCAGCTCGAATCTGCCAAATGCTCCTTGGAAACCTCGTGGGGCAGGTCTACTCTGTCCCATAGGGTCGCTATGAGTCACAATTGATTTGACAGCAACAGCTTTGGGTTTTTTTGGGTATATTAACCCAGAAGTACTTCAAGATTCTGAATTATCCAATTTTTATTTATATATGTATGTATTTCTGTTAAGAAAGTGCAGCAACCAATTTTTGAAATACTTCTATAAGAAGGTTTAAGTATAATCTCAAAAGCCCAATTTAACTATTTTTTATCTTATTCACTGAGGTCCTAGGCTATTTTAGATTCTACATCACTTTGAATTTCATTTAAAAAAAAAAAAAAACAGATCAAATACCCAATTTAACCTAAATTCTGTGGGGTGATAGTACCAATAGATGAGGGTTTTTAATTAAATTTGGTTGCAGTACTTACTTCCTAGGGATTTCAAACACATTTTCTGAAGAAGACTGAAATATTACTATTTTATTGTCCACCTGTAATCACAAATACGCTCTCTCCTACTAGGTACACCTATGGCCAACCTGTGCAAGGGAAAGCCCAAATCCAGGTGTGCAGAAAATTTTATGCCTCTCAGAACTGTGAGGAAGACAACAATGAAATCTGTGAACAGTTTCTTGCACAGGTACAGACCTTCACCCTGAATAAAAAACAAAAAACCCAAACCCGTTGCCGTCCAGTCAATTCCAGCTCTTAGCGACCTTATAGAAGATCTCTCTGTATTTTTCGTTATTATTCTTTCTTTGATTCCATTTTTCAAAGAGACTTAACAATATTGTTGTTTTCACTTGGTGAATAATGGAGGTTGCAGTCTGATAAGGTGAAGAATGAGGAGAAAGTACTGTGTTTACCATCAGTTTCTTTTTCCTCATAAAAAACATGTAAATTGTTATGTACGTATAGAGTCACATGTAAATTGTTATGTACCTATAGAGTCACAGGATTTTTAAAATTTGAAAGATTTTTTTGACCTTCGAGTTTTATGCACTGATTAAGTGGCTTTTCTGCTGTTGGAACCTGGTGGCACCGTGGTTAAGAGCTCAGCTGCTAACCAAAAAACTGGCACTTAGAATCCACCAGCCGCTCCTTGGAAAAGATATGGGGCAGTTCTACTATCTATAGGGTTTCTCTGAGTCGGAACAGACTCCACCGCCAATTTTTTTTTTTTTTAAGGTGGCTTTTTTGCTGTTGCTTTGAGGAGCATTAGTCATCCTGAAAATAAATGACTTCCTGATACTACTAATCATGCGCCTAGAATTGCCCTTGTGAAACCAGCGTATTTGCAAACATTTGCAATTCGCGGCACCTACTTTTATTTCTTTAAATTTGCATTGCTCTTTGAAGCCACTATTGGTTTTCTCCATCTGCAGCATCATTGTTATTATTAGTTGCCATGAGCTGATTTTTTTTGCTCCATAGTGTTTTCAGGGCTGTGACTTTTCAGAAGCAGATCCCCAGGCCTGTCTTGTAACCTGCCTCTGGGTGGGTTTGATCTGCCAACCTGTAGTGGAGTGCTTAACCGTTACACTACCTAGGGACTCCTGCAATACCTTAATATTATACTTTAGCTCTCAATCAATGAACAACTATACCTTTCTCTTGGAGGATAGCCTTTGACATTCGAACATGGAATTTAGGTACACCGCGTGGTTTATATTTTAAGTCTGATAGTACTGAAGTTACCAATTTTGTGCACATCCTTTAAATCAATAGCACAGTATTTGGTAAAGATAGCCATAAACTTATTTTTAGATAAAAAATACAAGCTCAGAAATGTTGAGTGGAAATCTTCCACAGCAGTAGTGTATTATTCCATTGAGTGGTTATGATATAATCTAGTCAACCATATTACCCAATGATGGGTGTAAATCTACACACAGCTAATGTTTTATTTTTTCCCCTGGGGGTAAACAATGCAGTAATAATCAAACTGATAAAACTATCTTCATATATGAGAATTTTATTTATTTGAAATAGAGTTCTTAGAGTGGGTTTCTTGAGCCAAAGGAAAGATAGATGATAGATAGATTGATAGATACAATCATTTATAACTTTAACAACTACTAGCATATCACCATCCAAAAAGTTTATAAAGATTCAAATTTCTCTTAGAAATATATAAGAATACTCTATTTCCCAAGTTACTGCCAGCAATATATTAAAATATATTAGGAGTCTAAAATTTTTGCCATTTGGTTTGGAAACAAATTTATTTGCTTTATTAGTAATTACCTAATTACTAGTGAGTATGAGCATATTTTCATATTTTTATTACCAAATTGGATTTGTTCTCTCGAAAACTCTTAATTACTCCTTGCCTATTTTTCATTTCCTTTAAAAACAAAGTCCAGTTTGATTAATATGACTTCCCAACCTTTGCATATGTTTTTCTAAATTTTTATCTCGCTGTAAAATAGACTCTCTCTCCAATTCCTCAAATCCTTCTCTTCTGATTAGTATACCTCATCAAAAGGAAAGTGTTGAGTTTTTTGAGGAGTTTTTGGTTTTGTTTTTTTCGTGATGAAATCGTTTGACTGTCCTGAGCAAATTATGTAATCATCCTTCTCTTGTGAACACCTGAGCTAGTCCTGTTTTCTTTATTATGACCCTGAGCCTTTAAGCTAACTCATCCATGTTTGATGATTTGCACGGCCCATCAATGTGAGGCTCACGTGTGAGGCCTTAGATATACCCCTTTGATCTCTGCCAATTTTCTGGTATATAGTTTTTCTGTTCCAATTGAAACTTTCGTATATAATCAACATTACTCTCTATCAGAATCTGTGAGTGGTACAAATGGTTGACATCCTCAGCTGCTAACCAAAAGAATTCTTGGCAGTTCAAGCCTAACCAGAAGCACCTTGGAAGAAAGGCCTGGTGAAATACTTCCCAAAAATCTGGCTTTGAAAACCCTGTGGAGCACAGTTCTGCTCTGACGCACACAGAGTCATTATGAATCAGAATCAGCTCCATGGCAACTGGTTTTTTTTTTTTTTTAATCTTTTTGGCAAATATTTAATATCTTGTACTTTTGATGTACGAAAATCCCTAATGTCTATGGATTTCCAGCCTTAGAAAAAGGTTTTACCTGCCCCTGTGGTGTACATATAGCCGTCTACATATACGTTGATTATTTATTTTGTTTTTGGTATTTCTCTGAACCATGAACAACTTATTTTTTATTGTGGTCTAAAACAAGGAATCATCTTCCCGACAGATACTTAGTTGTATCAGCACCTAATTGTGTACAAGTTCACTCTCCCTATTTGTTCTAAATCATGCTCATAAAAGATTTATCTATTTTATGGGCCTTTATTCTGATTTTTGGTTTATATTTTATTTCTAGTATTTTTTCGTTACTGAATAATTTATTTTAACTTTATCTTATTAATCCCTTTTCCCAATATTTTTTGTTTATTTTATTGGTGTTTTTAATGTGTTCGCTACTCTTTGGTAACAAACACATTTTGAGTTTTATGTCTTCCTTTAAGCACAGCTTAACATCATCGGTTTTGATGCAAGGCATTTTTTCCTTTATGCTAATATTGTAATCGTTATTAATTTTTCTTGTATTTTCTCTTTGATTTAAGGATTGTTGAAAAATGTTTTCTTTAATTAATTCCAAAGTAATTAAGCCCTGGTGGCACAGTGGTTAAGAGCTCAGGATGCTAACCAAGAGGTCACCAATTTGAATCTACCAGCTGCTCCTTGGAAACCGTATGGGGCAGTTATACTCTGTCCTATAGGGTGGCTATGAATCGGAATCAACTGGACAGCAATGGGTTTTGTTTGTTTTTGTCTTGTCACTTTTTATACTTGTTTTTAATTCGACTGCATTATAATTAGTATATATACCCTGCAGTCAGAATGCCTGCTTAACTCCAGCACCTTTTAATTGTGTGACCTTGGGCAGGTTATATAAACTGTCTGCACTTCAGTTTATTCATCCATATAATGGGGATAATAATAGTGCCTAGCTCATATAGTAGTCTTGAGGATAAGATGAATGAATATATCCTTCTAACATTTTAAGTTTGGAATTAATAATCGCTTTTTATTTTAAAATATAACTGAATTCATATATCTCTAATTATTGATGTTACTGATGAAAGATTATGTATAGATTTTTTTCCCATATTTAGAATGAACAACTTACCTGAAAAATTCAGTGATACATATTCGAAGAGTGCTTCTGTTCCATTTGTTCTTCTGTCTTTCACGGGAATTAAAAATATACATAGACATAACAGGAGCCCTGGTGGTGCAGTGGTTAAGAGCTCAGCTGCTAACCAAAAGGTCAGCAGTTCGGAATCCACCAGCCACGCCTTGGAAACCCTATGGGATAGTTCTACTCTGTCCTATACACTATGAGTTGGAATCGACTCAATGGCAATGGGTTTTATAGACACAACTCTCATTTGTCTTCCGTAATCATTCTCTTGTCTTCCATATTTTTAAGTCTTGATACTTTTCCCCTCATTTTTAGTAAGGGATGAAATTCTTGAACTTGGATTCCATAGGACAGATCTAATTTTTCACATGGTTGATGTGCCTTGTTAGTGCCTTTCAAGATGATTTTAATCTTTTACTCCTTTAAAATATCATTCAGCTCCATTGACATCCTTTGATCTAGTCCCATATACATTGTCTCCAGAGAATTTCCTTGAAATCTTGAAATCTGTGACATATAGATTACTTCCTTACCTTATTTTAAATAGTGATGTAAATAATAATAATTTCGCCTCTTCCCCCTCCTCCCTCTTCCTGTTTCCTCCTCCTTCTTCTCTTAGGTCCTCCTCTGTCCTCCTCCTTCTCCTGCTTCTTCTTCAATTCTTTAGTCATATTAACAAGTTTGTGAGGTGGAGTCGTGGGGCAGGGGATGGGGAGGAGTTGGAGTTGGGGGTTATAAATCTGTGAGAAAGCTCCTATCATTTCTAAAGATTCTTAGAATGATAATTTTTTCATTATACCTTCTCTATTTTTCAGTTGAGAAATGGTTGTGTTTCTCAAACTGTAAATACAAAAGTCTTCCAACTCTACCGTTCTGGATTTTTTATGTCCTTTGATATCACAGCAGTTGTTACAGAAATCGGAACAGGTAAGGATCTTATTTTATGGGAAATTTGAGAATATATAGCAGTTTACTGGGAAGAAGTTTGTTAAGTCAGTAATATGCACCAAGTACAGATCAATTTATTGCTCAAAATAGCAAAATTAAGTACATGTGCCAATAGGTCAACTCGAGGATTGTTCTTGAATAAAATTATCGTTATATTTAAAATCATTTTATCATATTCACATTACGCATTTATATGTGCTTCTGTGCCTGTATCAATCAGACAAATTGAGAAACTTCCCTCTGAAGTAGTCGAGCTGAGCTGCTAAATTAGCTGCACATGGAATATCTCTTTTTAACTCAGTGTTAATCATTTGATAAGCAATTACCCTGCAATTGATAAGAAAATACCCTATCAGTTGCTGTCGAGTTGACTCTAACTCATGACAACCCCAAGTCTGTCAGACTACTGTGCCCCATAGATTTTTTAATAGCTGATTTTTCAGAAGTACGTCTCCAGGCATTTTTTCTGAAGAGCTTCTGGATGGGCTCTAGCCCCCAACCTTTCTGTTAGTAGCTGGACACGTTAAACGTTTATACCACACAGGGATTTCAGTGTCCATAAACTACAACTCGAGAGCCAGATATGACCCCCTGCCTGTATACGTAAATAGGCTTTATTGGAACACAACCACAATCTTTTGTCTAACTGGCTTTATGGATAAAACAGCAGAGTTGTGTAGTCGCAACAGAAATCATATGACCCACAAGCTTAGAATATTAGCTTTAGACACTTTACAGAAAAAGTTTGCCAACCTCTGCTTTAATTTGACTGGGGGCCCTTGCAAGTGAAAATGTTACTAGTGAGAAATTTGCAAGATAGCACATAATAGGTGTTTAATAAATATTTGTTAAAAGAATGAAAAACCAAAAAAAGAAAGAAAGGAGTGATTTACTTGGGGTGAGGACACCAGGTTCAATTATTAATTATTTCTAGTTACCTAAAAAAGGATTTGGGATTATATTTACAAAATGCTTTATGCAAATATTCTTGATCAATATTGTAATGGCATTCCTAATGGATAAGATTGTGGCATTTATATTGTTATTGATAGCAATTTAGCTGATATGTTTGAATCTGCTTATTTACTTGCTTTGTTGGTACCAGAAAATATTTCTGTTTACCCCGTGGTCAGATATTTTTGAAATCTAGTTATCTTGCAGCCTTGAGAAAGATTCAGAAAGGGAAAGACTTATATTTGAGATGCCTTTTACACTTTTTTTTTTACACACACAAAAAAATGGCGTTCTCCATCATAAAGAGTCTCACAAGCTAGGCCTGAGTAGACTGGCAGGAGCAAGGAAATTAAGAACTTTTCTTCTGCTTCTAATCCAAATATTTTCGTTTTGCTTGCATTGTTCAGTTTGATGTAAATGACTATAACCAGATGTTTCAAAGCATCCAGGCCTTCCTTTCAGTGTAGAACAAGAATATGATTGTATAGAAGTTTGTGCACGTATCCTAAGCTATCTGTTCTTTTGAAATCCTTGATCGAACAATTGCATCCCTCCCTGACAGTTTTTCATCATTTCTTACAGGCGTGCAGATCAGTGAAAAGACCTCTATTTCCATCACTCACTTGCTCGGAAGTGTGAGATTTGAGAACACGGACCCTTTCTATAGAAGAGGAATTACTTACTTTGGAACTGTAGGTTTGGTTAAAGAAATACATGTTTCCATTTCATTGTTTTTGATCATAGATTGCCCTTTGAGAATTTCTAGACACTTTTTTTTTCATGTGTAAAAATAATACGTATTTAGCATTATTGTGTCTGATCTTTTGGGCAAAGACCTAGGATGAAAGGAGGTGATAGATAAACTTGTAGCTGTTTTCATATTACGTATTTATTTAATACAGCATCTTTCTCCCTACTGGAATTTCAGGAAACTACAAACAAGGGATCAGGTTTATGAACAGAAAATTCTCGGCAGGGAAGTGAAAAGTTCTGTATTTTAGGAATATTAACGCTTCCTTTTTCATACAGCTTAAATTTTCTGGCCCCAATGATGTACCTATGGTGAGCAAGTTACTGCAATTGGAGCTCAATGACAAATTTATAGGAAATTACACCACAGATGAGAATGGTGAAGCCCAGTTTTCCGTTGATACCTCAGACATTTTTGATCCTGAATTCAGCCTGAAAGTAAGTTGTCAAAGATGAAGACAGTAAGAAATCCCACAGAGAATCCGAACATTAGGCGTTTGTAACACTAGGAATCTCTTAAGAAATAACTTCCACGGAGGATGCATTTTAACAAAGTTTTTTTTTTTTTTTTAATTTAGGGCATTTTATATGAATTGCTATTCATTAAATACTTTATGAGAATACTTACTCAAGAGGGTGAGAAGCTAATATTTTCTTATAATTATTATGAATTCTCTAACAACTAATAGTCCCCTCTGAGAAAACAGAAGTGCCTCATGGAGATGTTTTGGCTTTTTTCCTTAGATCATTTTATGCACAGTTTAGGAAAGATACTGTGCTTTGTTTTTCTACCCCTTAGACAGAATTTTGCAGTTAAACAATTTGTCAATGTTCAAATGTAGCTAAGAGAAGTGATGCTTAAGTTCAATTAGAAAATAAGAATAAACAATTCATTGTAAGTCTAGTGAAATCTTTATATAATTATGGTCATGTTTTATATATATTTTAAAAAATGAACGTGCTATCACTTCATGAAACAGCAAACCCAAGCTAAGACTCCTCTCGCTTTGAGGAGATAAGAATTCTTCTGTTCTGTAATAATTACTGTCTTCAGGTCTTTATGAATCTGAAGATTCTTGGTTTTCCTTTATTACATCAGGCCACATACGTTCAGCCGAAGAGCTGCTATGGTTCCAGCTGGTTGACGCCTAACTATGCAGACGCTCATTTGTCAGTCTCCCGCTTTTACTCCCGAACTAGCAGCTTTCTGAAGATCATGCCAGAACCAAAGCAGCTTGAGTGCAATCAGGAGCAGATTGTTACCGTGCATTATTCCCTAAACGGTGAAGCATATACAGAGAATTCGAACATAAACTTCTTCTATTTGGTGAGTCTCAACAAGTCCCTTCTTGGAATCTGTCCATTTCAATGCACACTTAGCACACAGTTCAGTCTACAAACTGGTACATCCCTCATGCCGTGGTAATCTGAGTGAGCCCAACCTTCTTACCTTGCTGATGAATACCATTGGGCCCATTAAAAGCAAACACACACCAAAAAAATCTAAGGGAACTTCAGTTTTCCTAAGGTTGAAAAAAATTGCTAGTCAAAGTCTGCTCTTTTTGGCATCCAATTGTAACTGATATCAAATATTTATGTCCCTTCGTGACAGTAAAATATCAAACAGATGTCAGAGAATTCAGTGAAAGGCTAACTTTGATGACAAAAAAAAAAAGTATTAGCCTTTTAATTTTTTCCCCATATTTATCATTCTGTGTATAGACACAGACTTGGAAATTACAATCCTTCCCTATCCTATTTATCTGGCAAGCTAGTTGATCTTGGGCTAATTGTTTAAACTCTCTAAACTTTAGCTTCCTTGGCTCTATATTTGTATTTGGAAATTATAAGGTTTATCTCCTACGGTAGGTATTATGAGTCAACTACTGTTATAAGGGCTTTGTATGTATTTAATTCATTTAATCCTCACAACCAAAACCAAAAAACCTGTTCCTGCGGAGTCGATTCTGACTGTAATGACCCTGTAGGACAGAGTACGAGGCTGTAATCTTTACAAGAAGCAGACCACCACGTCTTTCTGCCACAGAACAGCTAGTGGGTTCGGACCACTAAGGTAAGAAGCCAAGTACTTAATTACTGCACCACCAGGGCTCCTAACAACAGTCCCCATTTTACAAATAATAGAAGAGATGCAAAGTGAAACAAAGTGTCTGAGGTCACAAAGATAATGAGTAGGCGAAGGCAGGTTTGAAACCAGGCAGTCTTACGCAGCTACACAGTACATTGCACATTGTTCACAAAGCTTCTAGCACCTAATGTTGTTGTTGTTGTTAGCCGCTTTTGAGTCAGCCCAATTCATGGCAACCCCATGCGTAATGGTGGGAAATACTGCCCAGTCCTGCATCATCCCCATGACGGGTTGTGGGTCAGACAATGTTTCTTTGTGATCTATAGGGTTTTCATTGGCTGATTTTTGGAAGTAGGTTGCCAGGCCTTTCTTCCTAGTCTGTCTTAGTCTAGAAGCCCCACTGAAACCTGTTCAGTATCATAACAACACGCAACCTGCCACTGACAGATGGGTGGTGGCTGCACATGAGGTGCGTTGGCTGAGAATCAAACCCAATTCTCCCTCAGGGAAGGCGAGAATTCTACCACTGACCCACCAATGCCTCATTCTAGCAGATAACAGGCTCCCAGTAAACTGTAGTCACTTTTTCTGCCCTCTTCTAAGTTTTGCAAAGTTTATTTTTAATATTTACTTATGCAAATTCCCTTATCTTATAGAGTAGAATTATCATTAGAAATATCACATATTGTGTTTTCTTTGTTCTGCACAGATGATGGTAAAAGGAACTATCCTCCTCAGTGGACACAAGGAAGTCAGAAACAATGGTGAGTACAATACATTCATTTTGTACTCTATCTTCACGTTTTTTCGTTTTGTTTTGTTTTTCTTTTTAGGGAAATATTATAGAGATAGAGTCAAGAGGTTAAAAAGAGTATTTAACATTTTGATTTGTAGATGGAGGGTAATAGTTAACATGGCCAAGGTAAGTTACTAAGTATTTTGATGAAGGAGATTTCCAACTGCTTCTATTATTTCCAGGTCATCAAGTACATTATAGGAAAGTGGTGGCCAAAACCCAAATATTGTTATTGCTTAAATTTTATGCCAGCTTCCTTATTTGTACATATAGTTCCCATTATTTGCTTCATTTGACTTTAAAACAGTGGCCCTTCTTCTTTTTATTCATAAGTCATTTCCCCTTATCTAAGTTTGCCCAGTGATCCAGGACATTTTTGGCATTGTTATCAGTTGATGACTTTTCTTATTTACACAGCCTGGAATGGAAACTTCTCATTCCCCATCAACATCAGTGCTGACCTGGCTCCTGTGGCCATCATGTTCGTGTACACCCTTCACCCCAGTGGGGAAATTGTGGCTGACAGTGTTAGATTCCAGGTTGACAAGTGCTTTAAAAATAAGGTGATTCTTCTTCTATTTGTGACCTGTTCCCAATGAGAGGGGTAAGCCTTTTGCTCCCTATTGTCTCTGTCTTAGACGACTAGTATATCAACTTTTACTCTCTCAGTCAACGTTCGCATAGTTAGATAATAAGGGGACGAGAGAATCGCCAAACAGAACGAATAACCTTTGGTGGCAATGCCAATCTTGGGATGATGAGACCGTTGTGAAGGAGTTGTCTCTGCAAGGAGAGTAAAGCTGAGAGCGGGCAGGAGAAATATAGGCACAAACATTTAGACAGATTTACTTGGAAATGATTAAATATGTTCCAATTATCTTCATATAAAATAATCTCTGCTTCCATTCCTTTTCTTTCTTCATGTCAGGTTAACATAAAGTTCTCTAAGGAGCAGGGGCTACCTGGCTCCAATGTTAATCTCTACCTTCAAGCAGCCACTGATTCGTTCTGTGCCCTGCGGGCTGTGGATAAAAGTGTTCTTCTACTGAAATTGGAGCAACAGCTGTCGGCTGAAAGTGTAAGCTCTCTGATTACTTCATTTTCCTCATTTTTGTCTGGATCCTTGTTAAGTCTCACTCTTCAAATGATGTTTTTATTTGAAATGGAACATGCTGAAATTATCAAATGTTTTCTTCCTTTGTTCCTTCATGAGTTTTATACTTAATTATTTTTCTTGGCTGACCCAGTGCTTAAAACAACGTAGAATTCTATGAGTAATTACAATGGGTTAGGAATTAGACAACAATGTGATTTTTTAATCATAGGTGTGACCATAGATATGGAAACCTAGAGTAGTGTCTATAGTTATTATCTACTAATACCCATTGCCAATGAGTGGATTCTGACTCCTAACAACAATAGGACAGAGTAGGAATTCATAGGATATTCAAGGCTGTAGTCTTTAGGGGAAACACTAGTGGTGTAGTGGTTAAAAGTTTCACTGCTAATCAAAAGGCCGGCAGTTCAAATCCAACAGAAGCTCCTTGGAAACCCTACAGGGCAGTTCTACTCTGTCCTACAGGATCACTATGAGGCAGAATCAATTGATGTCAGTGGGTTTGGTTAATCTCTACGGAAGTGGCTCCTTGGAAACCCTACGGGGTAGTTCTACTCTGTGCTATAGGGTCCCTATGAGTTGGAATTGACTTGATGGCAACCAGTAATCTTTACAGAAACAGACTGCCATGTCCTCTCCCATGGAGCAGCTAGTGGGTTCCAACTGCCAGCCTTTCAGTTAACAGCTAGTGGCTTTAACCACTGTGCCACCTGGGTGACTGATTGTCTATTAATAGATCTTGTGTTTTCATAAGCATTACTAGACTATCAGTTCTAGAATTTCACATCAAAATTATTTCAGTAAATAACTCTGATATTTTTTCTTTGTTATTGATGCAAATACATAGAAAAACCTCTTGTAGTAGAGTCAGTTCTGACTCACAGTGGCCCCATAGGACACAATAGAACTGCCCCATAGGTTTCCAAGGAGCAGCTGGTGGATTCAAGCTGCCAGCCTTTTGGTTAGCAGCCATAGCTCTTAACCACTACGCCACCAGGGCTCCAAATACGTGGAAATAACTATTGAAATGTATGACTGTATTTAAATCTAGGGTTAATAATTAGAACATTTTTCTTTTTATTAAAATGATAGCTGTGTGTTGTAGAAAATGTTCCAAATACACAGAGGCATAAAGAAAAAAATTTTTTTTTAAATCACCTAATCTAAGCACTTAGATATCTTTACATTTTTAAGTGTAATTCTTTTAAATCTATATTCGGAAGAGAGATAGAGGTTATAAAGTTGAGATCTTACAAACAAATTTGGTTTTCTATTCTGCTTTTAAAAAGTAACACTCAGTAGTAAGCCTAGTTTTAAATACACAGCTGAAAAATTAATTAACTTGATGGCCAGGAAACATAATCCTCAGACTTTTTAAAATTTTGCTTGCATGCTCTCCTAAACCCTGCACCAAAGCTGAAAAATTTTGTGAACATGACATTGGCTGCATAGAACAAAATGGAAGTCTTCCTCTTTTGGAAGTATAAAATGACTCGAAAGTTTTGGATCAAATATTGTGGCCATACTTGTAAAGAAAAGAATAAGAACAGATGGTTATAGTACAACGTTTGCCAAATTTTTCTTATTATAAAAAGAGTGCTTAGAATAATTAGGAATTATGTGTTTTTTTTTTCCATAGGTGTACAATCTGCTTCCATATGTAGAATCATATGGTTATTTCTATCATGGTCTCAATCTTGATGATGAAAAGCTCAACCCTTGCATTCCTCAGAAGGATATGTTTTACAATGGTTTGTATTATATGCCTGTAAGCAATTATGGGGATGGAGACATCTATAATATCGTCAGGGTAAGTTCACTAAGATTTTAGAAAATATCTCAAATTTATTTTAGTGTTGTACAATGCATAAGTGTTTTATTAATTATGTAGTTTTCTTCTTAATCTTTGAGTATATGGTCTGTAATTTCCTAATAAAGCACTCAGAAATTATATTATGAATAAGAGATGTTATTTTTTCTTTTTTCAGTTGGAAATAAGTTATGTAGCTGGAATAATAAAACATGGTAAAAGTAGAGATTGTCTCAAATTTGTTGTGATATGTCTTGTGCAGAAATAGTCAAATCAAAAGATCGAAATAGAGTTCTGGGCTATTAGTTATGTATGTTGAGACCTCCGTGAAAGGATCTTTATAATTACAGGCACAGGTGTATAAAGGCCTTAGAGTCAGACAGACTTTAGCTCAATTCCCAGCCCTCTAGTTTACTAGATATGCATTTTATATGCGTGCATATGTGTGTGTGTATTTGATGTTAATTAGAGTAATGATAATGTTTATCTCTACTTACCTAAATAATGATAAGTATTTTTTTCTCTCAGGGTTAACTAGGGCATTGTGTAAAATATTTAGCAAAATGCTAGCACATAGTAAGTGCTAGGTAAATTGCAGTAATTTTCATTTTTACTCTAGAGATTTTTTTCCCCATAAATCAAATAGAGGTGACTCATCTTCTAGGATCCCAGAACTCTTGCTAGCACAGATGTGTGTATTTATGACCTATTTTATAGCTGATAAGCCTTTTTTAGTTCTCATATGAAGGGAAAGTGCAACTTTTTTTTATGTTTGGTTTCTTTGAAGGATATGGGTCTGAAAGTCTTTACCAATCTTCACTACCAGAAACCAGAAGTGTGTTCAGTGGATATAAGGCTGCCATTCCCTAGACCATTACGTTATGAAGCAGGATATGCATCTATGTCTAGCGACTCATCCAGATTTGCAAGTGGGTAATCTAGAATTCTGTGGCTGGGGGATGGGCAAAAAGATTCATGGAATCAGGTGCATTTAGGATAAAACTATACAAAATGAAGATTTTATATGTGAATTATGTCATTTTTTTTACTACAACCAGACATTCTGCAGTTGAATAAAGCAGCATAAGGTAGGCTCGAAACAATTTTAACTAAAAGGAAGAGTTAGCTTGATATATAAGAGGAAGTTTATTTTTATTGGCAGAATACAATATCAGAAGTGTGTGGGAGCAGACAGTGTGTGGTGATGTGAGAGGACTGACCTTCTGTTGAAGTGAATCTGATGCAAGACAATGAGGTGTGCTTATTGTCCCTTATGCCCTTATGGCTATGAGTCAGAATAAACTCCATGGCACATAACAACAATGACGTGTCCTTATTATGTGTAAACCAGAATACATGGATTCCAAGACAGAGGTTATTGTGACACCTAGACAGCCAGACAGCTGTCATCATACAAGTGTGTCCAAATACTAATCCATCCCATATTGGGAAGATTGTAATTATAAAACTGGGCCATAGTCTTAGATGAATAAGATAGGTAGGCAAATTTCCAGTTTGGACATTCTGTCAAGGTCATCAGAACAGAACCAGAATCAAAGCTGGATTCCAAATGTATCTGAGAGTGCTTGAAGAACATTCTTTAAAACCTCCTGGTCTCACATTCACATTAGTCCAATGATCAAAATGGGGCTGGTCTTGGAGATAGATGTCAGAAGTTCCATTTAAGGGAAATGAAAGGTCTAACAACTTTGTGCAAGGATAGACTCAGTGAGTATTCAGGAGGCCCCGTAAAGTCCAGAAGTCAAAACTTCTTTGAGGTGCTAGTTATAAGGTTGAAGCTACCTATTTTTTTTTTTTTTTTTTTTTTTGCCATTACATTAACCCATATTTAGTGAGTTTTATGGGAAACATTTAAGCTTTCTAGTATTTTTTTAGTATTGTTGAATAAAATGTATTGAAAGCCAAAGTAATTCACTTTAAACAATTCTTTCTTCAGTCACTCATTTATTAGTTCACTCAACAAATATTTACTGAGGCCAGGAGTTATGTGTTATAAATCCAGTGACTGAATCCCTGCCATGCTGGAGATTTTAGTGTAAGAGAGAAGCATTATAGTGAAACGGGTAATTCCAGGAACATGTGACAAGTGCATTAAGTGGAAAATAAGAAATAATGGGAGCGTCTAGAGGAGGCTTACATTTCTCAAGGGCCTGTATGTTCTCCTGGAGGAAATAGCATTTATGCTGAAACCTGAAAGGTAAGTGATAACACAGAATTAGAAGGCCGTTGCAAGCAAAGAGGGAAACACCATGAAAGATGAGGTAAGAAACTGAAAGCGTTTCAGAATGGCAGACATGTACGGTTCAAAGGCAAGAGTTAAGATAGCTAAAGCAAGAGAGAGACAGACAGACAGATCATGAAAGACCTTGAGGGCATATAAAGAGTTTGGAATTAATCCCAATGCAAAAATACACTACTAACAAGTTTTTAGCAAAGAATCTAAGGTGTGTTTTTAGAAGATCTCTTCAGCTGCTCTGTGGAAAAAGGGACTGGGTTTTGGGCTGTTTAAAGCTGTAGGTATGAAATGTTAAAAATATTAGTAAACCAACTGAGAGTGGGCAGTGTCTTGGGCTACTAGAAAAAAGGCAGTGGAGATGGAGAAACATGGATAGATTTGAGAGCCGTTCTCAAGTTATTGTTGTTGTTATTATGTGCTGTTGAATCGGTTCTGACTCATAGCAATCCTATGTACATCAGAACGAAACACTGTCCTGTCCTGTGCCATCCTAACAATCATTATGTCTTAGCCCATTGTTGCAGCCACTGTACTGATCCATCTCCTTGAGGGTCTTCCTCTTTTTTGCTGACCCTCTACTTTACCAAGCATGATGTCCTTCTCCATGGACTGGTCTCTTCTGATAACATGTCCAAAGTACGTTATAATAGCATTTGTTGATTGGCTAGTTATGGGAGATGCAGGCATTTCCCTTATTCTTCAAGATAATTCTTAGGTTTCTGACTTGGGTACGTGGATGAATTTTGGTACCGTTCATGGAGATGGAAGATATTAGAAAGGAGCAAGTGAGGGGATCTGAGTTTACTTTTGGAACAGTGACATTTGAAATGTCTGTAAAGCATCCAAAAATAAATATCCAAAAATGCATAAATCTGGAGCTCAGGAAAGAGATCCAGGTGGAAGACGCCTATTTAGGAGACATCAGAGTAAGTATTATAATTGAAGCCATGTGCAAAGATATCAACGAGGGAGACAGTGCATAGTAAAAAGAAAAGAGGACCCAATTCGGACCTCTTGGGAACAAGTCAAGAATGAAGAGATTACCAAGAAGACTCAGGAGTGGCGAAAGAGGGAGAAGAAAACTGCAAGGATGTCATGTTATGAAAGTTAACAAGAATGACTATTTTGCAAAGGACACAGTAATGAATAGTGTCAAATGCAACCTACAAGCCAAGCAAATGAAAGAAACTATTCATAAGACTTAGCAATATGAATGTCATAGGCAACTTTAGCAAAAGGAATATTGTCTTTGTTGTTGTTAGTTGCTGTTAAGTCAGCTCTGACTCATGGTGAATACATGTTCAACAGAACAAAACGCTGGTCCTGCACCATTGTCAAGATTGCCAACATGCTTGAGTCCATTGTTGCCTTCCAACATAGGAGGCTCATCCTCCAGCACTATGTTGGTTGATCTTCTGATCCATAGGTTTTTCTTGGATAATTTCTGAAAGTAGAGGCTAGGCCTTTCTTCCTAGTCTGTTTTAGTCTGAAAGTTCCACTGAAACCTGTTCATCATAGGTAACCCTGCTGATGTTTGAAATACCAGTGGCATAGCTTCTAGCATCATGGCAACACACAAGTCACTACAGCATAACAAACTGACAGAAGGGTGATAGAAAGGTAATATTAGCATAGTAGAATTGGTAGACACCAGACTGCATTCTGACAGACACCAGAATGTCAGATGAGAAACTGGAGTAAATAGACATAAGTTTGTCTAATTTTGGCTGTGGAGGAACAATGTAGGTTGAATATTTTTGTTTTGTCTGTTTGCTTTTTGTGTTTTGTTTTATAATGGGGGAGATTTGAGCACTGAAATGCTAATAATTAGGTTGAGATGTACACTGATTGACAATGAGCCCTGGGGATAAATCCCTATATCGGTTCACACTAAGCAGGTATAGTTAAAGACCTAACATATAGGTGTGTGTGGTTGAGCAATGTATTATTATCCTCTCCAAATAAATCATTTTTCTTTTCTTTTAGTAGGTAAGACCCTGGAGGAGAATTCTGGATATGTAGAACAGGCTATAATGGAAACAGTAAGAACAAACTTTCCAGAAACATGGATCTGGGACCTCATCAGCGTTAAGTGAGCCTTTAACATGCTTCTCTCCCCTATGTGTCTTTATTTATGTTTTCTTCTTGTTTTTATTCCCTAACTTTTAATCCTGGATAAATGAAACAGTACCATATTTGTAAAATAAGTAATAGCAATCATTTGCATGTAATGATCACACTTTGAATTTTATTATTTTTCCTCTATGTTTTCAACAGGTACTATTCATCTATTAATTTTGTGCAAATAGATGTAAGCTGCCTCAATTTTTTTAAAAAAATACGATGTTTGAAAAACTGTGAAAATTAAATGTGGCCTTTTTTAAAGTAAAATTTTATAGAAATTCAGCTATCAAGATTTTTATCTATGCCCTGTCCACACTATAACTCTTTTTTAACCTGCAGTTAATACTTTTTCTTGTTTGCCGTGGAGTAAATACAGGTTGTTGGTTTAGAGAAGGAATGTATCTTACCAGTAATCTTTCCTTGTAGTTCCTCAGGTTCAGCAAATCTTTCATTCCTCGTTCCTGATACTATAACCAAATGGGAGGCAAATGGCTTCTGTGTGAATGGTGATGTTGGATTTGGCATTTCATCAACAGTTACTCTGAAAGTCTTTCAGTCTTTCTTTGTTGAAACTACTTTACCCTTTTCAATGGTTCGAAATGAACAATCTGATTTGATTGTCACTGTCTTCAGCTACCTGGATACATGTGCAGAGGTAAGTTGTTCCCTTTGATCTGAGGACAAAATCTAACAAAGTGAAAATATTTAATATCTCTTTGCACATTGCTATATTCTCTTGTATTCCCAAATACAAAACTGGACTATAAAGCAGTTATACGTGTTCCCATATTCCTCAAACAAAAACAATTGTTTTAATTCTCAGCAGTGATTTACGTACTACTTCGACTCAGAATCCCCACGTGGTGCAAACAGATAATGCATTTAGTGTGTTCACTGCTAAGAGTCCACCCGGAGGTTCCTCAGAAAAAAGGTGTGGCATTTACTTCAGAAAAATCTGCCATTGAAAACTCTACGGAGCACTGTTCTACTCTGACACACGTGGGGTCACCATGAGAAGAAATCAACTCCATGGCAACCATTTTTGTTGTTGCTGTTGCCGTTTTCGTTTTGAGAATAGCATCTCACAATGATGTGCATTCTACCATGTATATCTTCTTGTGTGAAGAGTCATGTAAAATGATGTGGAGGAGGCATTTGACCTCCTCTAACTTCACAAGGGGGAAGGAGAATAAAGATCAACAGCTCAAGGCTGATTCCCATGAGACAGAGGTCAGACATGCCTTCTCTCTTTGACATCTTTACCAATTCTGATACCAACTGTCCCTCCCATGGCACGCTCTACTTCTGTGCTGGGTTCAATAATTCATTGCAACGGCCATACAACTTATGGGCAATACTCACAATTATGGTGTTTATTAGGGAAGTAAACAGGTTACAGTTCAGGTTTGGGGACACTTAGAATACAGTTCTTTCACCTGGACAGCCTCTTCCCAGCCATGCCACAGGCATGCTTCTCTCTGACCTCTGGGCCTCTGTCCTGCTCAGGCAAGTATTATAAAGCTCTTCTAGCTCTGCCAATAAGTGCCCAGAGGCACCTCACTCCACCAGTAAGCCTCAGCCCAAAGACACTCAGCTTTCTTGCTCCATGGGCCAGGAAGCCCACTGCAAGGTCTCCTGTTGCTGTTTCTCTGCAACCTTTTTTCACTACCTTCAGTGTTACATCTAGCTGTCTGTCTCTCTCTCTCTACCTGTCTCCTGGTTCCAGGAGCTTCTCAGCGCAGGGATCCCGGGTTCAAAAGAAATGCTTCACTGCCAGCTGTTCTTTCTTAGTGATGGTGAGATCCTCTCCTTCCTGCCTCTAGAATGGCTCATTTCAAGCCCAGTGGGATGAAAAATTGACCAATGCCCTTGATAGGCCACAGTTACCCTATTTGCACAGTTCCACCCAATCACTTGGTTGAAAGTTACAAGACCAAGGCGAGAAAAGCCACACAAAAGCGATCCATCACACTGCAAGTCATTTGGTACCTTTCAATTTTGCCAACTTAAAATAGATAAAGCAGATTATTCTCGAGAAGGGAGGAATAGTAACAGCAAAATAAAGTGCTATCCACATTGCCTGATTGTTCCTTCAGATTTCTGTTCATTTGGAAGCATCTGAGAATTATGAGGCAAGTAGTAACACCCTGCAAAGCAACGGTAGTGAGATTATTCAAGCTGGAGAGAAGAAAACGTACGTGTGGACTATTATTCCTAAGAAACTGGGTAAGCAGCTGTGTGTTTACTCCAATCTTTCATAGAAAACCAGCCCATTTTTTATTGTCTCTATTTATTTGCCTTATATCCTCTATATCAACTTAATTTTCTCCCTCACATTTTTAGCTCTATTTTTTCCTTTATTCTCCATTTTAAAAAGTCTTGTTTTTATCATCTAATTAAAATTTGTTGTTAAAATTTTCTTTATTTTATTCCCATTTTCATTGTTTTAGCAAGAAAATAGTGTATTTATGAAATCGTTTTAGTTCACCTGTGAGATTGGTCTGCCTCAGCCTTTTTTTCCCATTAGATATTTTTTGCTGTAAAAATATAGATAAAATACATTTGCCAATTCATCATTTTTCACGTATACAATTCATTGACACCAATCACATCAATCAAGTTGTTGTGCCACCATCACAAATATCCATTGCCAAAATTTCCATCACCATAAACGGAAGCTCAATGCTTCCTGCACAATGGTTCCTCTTTCCCCTTCCTACTGTCCTTAGTAACCACTATTAAACTTTGGTTTCTATACATTTGCCTGTTCCAAGTATTACATATAAGTGGGATTATGAAATTATTTGTCCCTTTGTGATCAACTTTCTTCACTCAGCATAATGTTTTCAAGATTCATCCTACTAAGATTTTAAGTTTCTCAAATTTCCTACTACATGAGGTTTTCAAAAAATGTTACCCTGGCAATTGAGAGAGGATGCTGTACCGACTTGCATAGTTTTCTGCAATTAAGTGGAGGACACAAGTAACAAATGAGGCAAAACAAACAAATGAAAAAACTACAGTATATTGGTCAAGTATATGGGTATATAAGTAATATTAAACCTAAAGAATTATCTTTTGGTATCCTAATTTTCATAAGAAAGGAGACAAAAGATTGGCTTCGATTATATAGCATATGATATCACAGGAAATTAAGAACAACTGATTTTTTGTTGGAGCCCTGGAGGTGCAGTGGTTAATAGCTCAGGCTCCTAACCAAAAGGTCAACAATTTAAATCAACCAGGTGCTCCTTGGAAACCCTATGGGGCAGTTCTACTCTGTCCTATAGGGTCACTATGAGTCAGAATTGACTCAATGGCAACGGGTTTCCAGTTTTTTGCTAGCACTTGATTTCAGTCCAGTGTCCTTTCCACTGTATCATAATTTACTATTTTTGTTTGAGCTTGAACAAAGCTAGGACCCCTAGTTACCTGATGCTACCTGACTATGTTGTCATATGCACTCTGTACAAACAAGCAATATCAAGGAATTGCCTTAGATGACTTTCTAGAAAGTTATTTTTTTCCTTAAGATTTCTTATATTCTAATTAAATAAAATGATCACTTATTTAATATATGAAATCTTGAAATAGGTAAAGCAGAACATACCAAATTATCTCTAGGAAGTGAAGAAATAAGTTATTTTTGTCTAGGCATCAATATGATGATAGGACATAGTTCGACAAATCCAAGAAATGGCTCACTGATTCTAATAATTTCCTGTTACAAAAAGGGCAAAAGTCAATTTAACCTATATTTGGGGATGTTTTCCAGGTAAAGTGAACATCACTGTAGTTGGTGAATCCAAACAAAGTAGTGCTTGCCCGGATCAAGCAACTGAGCAGCAAAATCTAAGATGGAAAGACACAGTGGTCAAAAGTTTGCTGGTAGAGGTACGTATGTGCAAAGCTATTAAGCTCTTCCTGATAAGAAATAAACAGTATACAAGAGGTTAGACGTTAAAAGACATTCTTGTTGAAAAGGATTAGCTAATTGGCCATGATTACTTTTGACACAAGACAAGCCATTTTAAATGAATTAAAACAGCAATGAAATTCACAGTTTCTGAAATTAATAACTGACCCAAGATAATGCAACTTAATACTTGGAACAAGACTTGATAATTTTTCATTTGCACCTGGATCAAGATATTTCCTGTACACTTATTTCTTTCCCTCCCTTTTTTGTAATTGATTCCCAAATCCAAGAGATAATGTGTGCAGTCTCCATCATCTTCAAAAAAAGCATCAACGATTATCAAAGGAACGCTCTTCTCTGGGCTTTCACGCCTTCTTACTATACAAAACACTTTTATTTGTTTCTGAGCTAAGATTCTACAAAGAATCGGAGGAGTTGAGAGTGTCCCACAGTAACACAGGGGACACCCTTGTCCTACCACTAAAATGGGTGCTGATAAAGTACGGCAATGTGTAGATATAAACAGAAGGGGGCAATGAATAGATCTTCCCCCAGGCACAAACACGTACCAGCGCTGCCTATGTGAGCTGATGCTGCACTGTCATAACCTTTATGGAATCATGACCTATTGTCATTATTTTATGCTTTTTTGTTTGTTTGTTTTCTTGTTGACAGCCTGAAGGTATTGAAAAAGAAATGACTCAAAGTCTCCTTATCTGTACAGAAGGTAAGAGGATTATTTAGGGGGTCAAATTAGTTCCAAAGGAAATATATCAACAGAGTCAGTTTATTTCCTCTTCTTGAGTATTAGTCCACTTAGCATACCATCTACCTCAGCAATTTTATTCTATATTCCTCATGGGGGATTACTTTATTTCATGCCCTATTTTCATTGTATAATTTTAGCAAACAGAAAGTATATTTATGCGATCTCTTCAATTCACCTGTGACTTTGGTCTCTTTCAGCCTATTTTTCCTGTCTGTATATTCTAGGCTTCTCTTGTCACACAGTGTTGGATAGTGAGAAATCAGGATTATACGTAATAATGTACAACGTGATCTTTATTTTTGTACTCTTAAGGCACCTGGGTGACACAATTTGTGCTCGACTACTAACCTAAAGGTTGGCAGCTCGAACTCACCCAAAGTGCTGAGTAAGAAAGGCTGGTGATCTGCTTCCATAAAGATTACCAAAAAAACAAACCAAACCTGTCACCAACGAGTCAATTCTGACTCATAGGGGCCATACAGGACAGAGTAGAATTGCCCCATAGGGTTTCCAAGCAGCAGCTGGTAGATTTGAACTGCTGACCTTTTGATTAGCAGCCAAGCTCTTAATCACTGTGCCAACAGGGCTCCTCCATAAAGATTTCAGCCAAGGAAACCCTGTGGAGCAGTTCTACTCCGTAACTTAAGGGCAAGGGGCTTGGTTTATTTTTATTTATTTATTCACTTTTTGTACTCTTAGGGTGAGACAGCCCATGGGCAAATCACTGCCTCTCAGTCTCCTGCTTTATGACCATCAAGAGTATTGTCGTAATGGTGATCTGATTTTCATGCTTAATAGGAGCCTTCAAAATTCATCTTGTGTGTGTGCTATATTATATGTTATAGTCAGTAGTTTTTACACTTTATTTCACATATGAAATAAGTTTAAAAAACCAGTTGCCATCAAGTCAATTCCCACTCATGGTGGCCCCATGTGTATCAGTAGAATTGTGCTCCATAGGGTTTTCTATGGGTGATTTTTTGGAAGTAGATCACTAGGCCTTTATTCTGAGCTGCCTCTGGATGAAACTCAAACCTCTGACCTTTTGATTAACAGCTGAACCGTCAACAATTTACACCATAAATTAATTGAGAATGGGGCCATGATCTAACATATCATTTACATATTATTTTTTAAATATATGGTTATTCTGAACTAGCTCAAAACCTCAATTTTATGTTTTCTAACAAGCAACTTGTAAAATAAAAATAAATAATGGAACCTGAATGCTAATATGTTTGTCCTACAGACCTGCTGTTATTGTTTATGGAAGGAAGTCGCCACGTTATTTTCGGTCTATATTTTCTTTCCAGGTACCAAAGCTACCAACGAGGTAGTTTTGGACTTGCCCAACAATGTAGTAGAAGGATCAGCCAGGGCCTTTTTCACTGTTGTGGGTAAGTTGATTAAATTTTGTGTTTCAAAACGATTTGAAAATCTTGGTGGAGGTGATCTCAAAAAACCAAAATCCTCAAAATAGCAGGAGGGGGAGATTCTGTGCAGCTACCATCTGGAGGAACTTATTGTTCAGGACCATCCTTTATGTTTGTTTCTGTACAGGACCTAAAGGGATTTTAATACTGTTTCCAAGCGTGTGTCCCTGTGAAACATAAGCTCTGGTAGATGATAAATGGTGTTCAGAAAACAGAGTGTTCTCTTACAGCCCAGTAACCTGAAATACTGAATTCCTCTCTTAGAGAATCAGAATAAACTTTGCCTGTTCAAGACATTGGGAATTTCCTTAGTAAAAGGAGAAATCTCTTTTACAAAAGGCAAACTTCATCTTTGTCTAAGATTAACATTAACACCTTTTGGGAAGGCGTGGAATACAACTTTTAAGGAACCCATTCGTAAGGTTTCTGAAAAGCAAGCAAGCAAGCAAATAAGCAAACACCTCCCTAACTACTGCCTCACCCTAGTAATGAGAATCTGAGCTTTTCAGAAGTATTTTTCCTACCAGAAATCCCTTTAATTCACCCTTTATGGCTACCTTCTCTTTAGAATTTTGAATTAAGTCATGAAAACTGTTTTTGGACTCAATTTCAAATGTTCTTTACTCCCATTAATGCCTCTTTATCTGCGGTTATAAATGCTGAGATGACAAATTGGAAGCAATTCTGATTATCACTTTTTCTAATTTCAGGGGATATTCTTGGCCTTGCAATGCAGAACCTGGAGAATCTTCTCCAAATGCCCTATGGATGTGGAGAGCAGAACATCGCCCTACTAGCATCTGACACCCATGTCCTTGACTATCTGAAATCTACTGAACAGTTGACGGAGGAAGTTAAATCTAAAGCTGCCTTTTTCTTATCTAGTGGTGAGAAGATTTAAGTGGTTTCTGCATAAATAGATGAAATTAGTTATTACTATCACCAAGATGTAATTATAAGGTAGTCTGATGAAAAACTGGATCTTAACTGAGGTGCTCTGAGTCCACGCTACGTTTTCTTTTTGACTTCAGTGCTTTCAAAACTTATGTGATCACTGTCCAAATATTTAACTTCATTACTTAGAACTGTGAAGCTTCAAATTATGAACTCAGTTCTTTTTTAAACACCTAATATTTTGCATTGGAAGAAGTACAGCCAGAATGCTCCTTAGAAGCAAGGATGGCGAGACTATGTATCACATACTTTGGACATGTTATTAGGAGACATCAGTCCCTGGAGAAGGACATCATGCTTGGCAAAGTAGAGGGTCAGCAAAAAAAAAAAAAGGAAGACCCTCAACAAGCTGGATTGACACAGTGGCTGCAGACATGGGCTCAAGCATAGCAACAGTTGTGAGAATGGCTCAGGACCGGGCAATGTTTCGCTCTGTTGTGCATAGGGTCGCTAAGAGTTGGAACCGGCTCGATGGCACCTAACAACACCAACAACAATATTTTGCCAAAATACCTTGTTTGTCACTGTTGTTGTTGTTGATAATAGTTGTATATGGCTCGTTTTTCAATTTCTGTATTTGTCTACTTGATCGTGTTCCATTGAATTGAAATGATCTGATTTATATGTAGAGGGAGAACATATAAATCTTGTAAAATGTGGTCTTAAAGACAAAGTTTGCAGATAAAATTTTATTGGGCTTTCTTTGGAGAAAGGTAACAATGAAGTAAAATAACCTTAAGGGAAAGAGTACTAAGCAATTAACAGTTGCCACTTATGAACCAGTTATTGAGCTAGACATATTCACATATGATATCTTATTTGTCATCAAAAACCAATAATGTTGGACTTACTTTTTCACATTTATGGGTAGAAAACCTAAGTTTCAGAAATTTGAATGATCATCCTAGTAACTTATGCCCAGGTCATTCATTACACCATTTTTTTTCTTTTAACTTTCTTGGGTTAAAAAGTAATTTACTTCAATATTGTATTTTAGGTTACCAAAAGCAATTGGCTTTCAAAAACTCTGATGGTTCATATAGTGTGTTTTGGCAGAGGAGTCAGCAAGGAAACATATGGTGAGAGACGAAAATTTTGTTTTAAATAATGGGAGAAATTCCCTGGGAAAGATTTGGCAGGATGTGAGGAAGCTTGAGGTCAATGGGGATTTGGAAGCAAAGTGGGTTTTAAAGTAAATCTGCAAAGAAGAATCAGATAAAACTAAAAGACTTAATTATTCTAATTCAAGTGCAACAATATACCTACAGTGTCTTGACAATTTACTTAGCAACCTGATCATTTAATGACAACCCCCTATGCTCGTGCAACTGGTGAACACCATAGAAAATGGCACATATTAATTTGTGCTTCTTGGGTCCCACGTAGGCTCTGGTAGCACAGCAGTTAAGAGATACAGCTGCTAATCAAAAGGTTGGCAGTTTGAATCTACCAGCCGCTCCTTGGAAACCACGTGGAGCAGTTCTGCTCTGTCCTGTAGGGTCGCTGTGAGTGGGAATATACTTGACAGCAATGGGTTTGGCTTTTTTTTTTTTTTTTTGGTTTGGTCCTATGTAGATTCAAGTAAGCCAGACTAGACGGCCCCATAACACCTAACTGCACTTAATCTGTCTCCACGCATGGATAATCTAATGGGCTATACAACAAAAACTTAAACATATTGGCTATTACCTAGTCTAACTCTCACTATTCATAACATTTATTGACCCAAAGGAAAGAAATACTATCAATAAAGACTGGTTCCAGCCTACATTAGACAAGTTGGATTCATCCATTACCTAAAGGGAACAATGGTGGTGAACTTGTTGTATAGCTTTCTTTTTTTTTTTTTTTACCTACCTTTTGTTTTGGTGCTTTGCATTATAGGCTCACTACCCTTACTTTTAAGACATTCGAGGGAATGAAGAAATATGTTTACATTGATGAAGAAGTTCAAAAACAAACCTTGATCTGGCTTTCAAGCAGGCAGGAAAGTAATGGCTGCTTTAAAAGTGATGGCAAGCTTTTCAACAACGCCTGGGAGGTAGGAGACTAACAGACGTCTGTGCTTTCCTTGCTTTTTTGCCTTGCCTACCTTCCCTGTCTCTGGTTTTCATAATCTGAGTATTCTGTAGCATAGGCCTGTGGTGTATTAGTCAATAGCATCATTCCTGCTGTATGTGTGTTTAACCACAGCTGACATATAACTCTTCATGAATCTTCTATTTACTTGCCTTAGTCATTAGTCCTTCCATAGAATCTGTCCATTGCAGTAGAAAAGCTAGAAATAGGGGAGAGAGGAGAGATAGGGAACCTAGAGAGAAAACCTACCTTTGGAATCACACAGTATATTAAGAGAGGGGAACTTGAGAAAGTAATTTATAACTGTTCTTGGATAGCAAGAAAGTTTGGGAGGAGTATTTAGTAACCGATGTTTCAATGAAGCAAGCTCTTCCAATACTCTCTCAAAGAAGGGCATAAAGGCCAAGCCTGCCCTAAGCCAAAATGCAAATGAGGTGAAATGTGGCTATACCAATCCTCTTTCCTTTCCCTGTCTATATTTATATAAATCACTGTACATTCTCCCTTTCTGCTGACTTCTTTTCATTGCAGATAAGAAAGTGGTCTTCAAAGTAAATTTACAGAGAAAAATCAGATGTAACTAAAAGATGCAGCTAGGCCATCCACCTCCATCCCACCTTCTGTGTACTTTATTTTCGTAACCTTTGTGTTTCCTTCTGGATGCTCAAAATCCCCTACCATAATATTTAATATGCTCTGGTATACCGTGAAATATCCTGGGCTTGTCCTCTATGTTCTCCTTCATAATCACCACTCCTGTTCTTGGATTTTGGAATATAAAACTGATGAAACTGATTCACTTCAAAATATGGATGAATAGCAACTCCTTATGGTATTTATTTAATGCAGATTGTTTCAAATTGCTTCACTCTTATGTGGTGTGGGAAAATGTCTTTAAATTATTCAAAGCGTGTCCTTCACAATGGGAGGAGCCTGATGGACAAGAGCTCTTGTTCCTGCCTAGGAGAATCACAGGCTTTTCCATGTGCTCTTCTAAAAGATCTCCACATCTTTCCTCTTGTTGGATTCAATATAAATGCTTTTTTGGTTTGTTAAGCTTATCCAATCCTTTTTCCATAATGAAATATGTGTGTGTTGTGTTATGTGAGACAAAGAAGCAAGAGGAAAATGGAAATTTACAAGAAAGAGGAATGCCGATACAACTTGCTAGAATTTAAGTGTGCTTTGGGCCCCCTACCTTATTTTAGGTTCTACCATCTGTAGTTGTTTGCACCTTAAAAATGAAACTTCCCAGAAATATTTCTTTTCTGAGGAAGAAAGAAACTCCTTTTTACTTAAATAGAGAAAATTAGAGGTTTGGACTAGATCAGTGGATCCCAAATGCCAATATGAGTGCTGTTTGCATTAGAATTACTAGAAACCACAAACCCACTGCCCTCAAGTCAATTCTGACTCATAGTGACCCTACAGGACAGAGTAGAATTGCCCCATAGAGTATCCAAAGAGTGCCTGGTGGATTTGAACTGCTGACCTCTTGGTTAGCAGCTGTAGCACTTAACCACTGCACCACCAGGGTTTCCAATTACTAGAGCCTTGACTGAAATTCACTTCCTTGTATCTTCTTCCCGCTTTCTGAATCAGAATCTCTTGTGTGGATTCTGGTATTTTATTTTTTAATTCCTTAGGGAATTTTGATACACAGTCAATTTATAAAACAAATGATTTATTCTAATTTTACACTGTAAGAGCCCATTAGGCTTGACTTGTAACTTCCTAGGGTACCTTTCCAGGGATGTTCAGGAAGCTTCCCATCAACTACCTGTCCCACCCCATCAGAAATTCTTTGCTTTTTTTAAGTCAATATCAAATAGAGTCAAAAGGTCGTATGAATATCTTGGAATGCACATTTAATACTGGGTCATATAAGTATGACTATATATGTCATTATATGTCATTAAGTATACTTGGGATTAATTTTATTATGTTTTATTTCATTATAGTACTGAATCTTGATGAATTACTGCAAACACAACTCAATCATCTAATTAAAAAATTACACATTTTCTAGTGTTTTATGAGTAATTATATTCATGCCAGTATTTCTTGTATGCCTAGTTTCACTTCAGAGCAATGGCTATTATTTTGTGCTCTGCTCTCCTATATGACTCATTATTACTCTGTTTTTAGGGTGGAGATGAAGAGGACATTTTACTGACCGCATATATTGTTGGAGCATTTCTTGAAGCTGGGCTCAGTCTCACTGTATGTATTCCCCTCATCTTTTGATTCCAGTCAGCTAAATGCACATTCAAGAGACAATGAGTTCAGAGCCATTTGAAATTCTTAGACTGGGTGAAACATCAAGAGAACATTTTGATCATTCTCACCCTTTGAATTAATGCAATTCAAACTTTTTGATTCTTAGATATCTATGAGGACTACTATTAGCTTTTTCCCTAGAGGTAATATACACTTGCACACATAAACAGATTTTTCATGCATTTATTTCCATATCTCCTGAAGTTCAGCCATAAATTCAAGTTAAGAACCCCTGCTCTAGATATAGCCACAGCTTAGTGTTCTGTTTCTGTTATAAATTATGTGTGTAAACATTTTCTGCTTGAGTGGAGTTCATCCTAGCTACGTCTCCAATACATAGGTCAGATTATCTGATTTCAAACTCTCCTCCTAAACTAAGATACTAGGAATTTTCAGGATTATTAGTATATCTCAAAAATCATCTTTAGGGATGTAAACCTCTATTTTAGGTATCAGAGTAAAATGTCTTAGGTCTAATAATAAACACATACGCTTTGCCACATGGAAGAAACTTGTATTATGAACTAAAATATTACTAAATCAGATATAGAACCTTTCATTTTCTTACTACTTAAATTTTATTTCGAGCTTACTAATAGTGCCATTTCAAATTTATTATGATAATATTTCTGAACTTTAATATGTATGTGTGTGTATGAACAGGCTTATGTGTGAAATAGACTTCAAGAATATATTACTATATACATTACAGAGAATGAATATTTTAGATATTCAGCAAATTTACAAAATGTTCAAGTATTATTTTAAAATATCTGATTCTTCTCCTGACTAGTTTCCTATTCTACGAAACGGGCTCTTTTGCCTAGAGGAGGCGTTGGAAAGTGGTGTCACCAACAGCTATAATCATGCAATTCTAGCTTACGCTTTTGCATTAGCTGGAAAAGAGGAGCAAGTGGACTCTTTACTCCAGATCCTGGATCAGTCGGCAACAAAAATAAGTAAGTATTATTATCTACTTTTGCTGAAGAGAAAAAGTGATGAAACTTTCTTAGCAATCGTATAGGAACCCTTTCTTCAGCAGTTTGTTTCTATTTATCTTAGAGAATTTCTCAGTGGCTCTTGTCTTGTTACCTAGTGCTGCCATTACAAAAAAAAGTTCACAAGCGGGTGACTTTAAAGAATAAGTGTTCATTGTCTCACAGTTTTCTAGGCTAGAAGTGCAAACCGGGGCATCGGCTCTATGGAAGGGTAGGTCATTCATGGTAGCTATCATGGATTGAATTGTGTCCTCCAAAAATATGTGTCAACTTGGTTAGGCCATGATTCCCAGTATTGTGTGGTTGTCCTCCATTTTGTGGTTTTCCTATGTGTTATAAATCATAATCTCTGCCCGTGGTTAAAAAGGATTAGAGTGAGATGTAACACCCTTGTTCAAGTCACATCCTTGGTCCAATGTAAAGGGAGTTTCTGTGGGGGTGCGGTCTGTACCACCTTCTGTCTTGCAATAGATAAAAGGAAAGGGAAGCAAGTAGAGAGTTGGGGACCTCATACTACCGAGAAAGCAGTGCCGGGAGCAGAGCGCATCCTTTGGACCCAGGGTTCCTGCATGGAGAAGCTCTTAGTCCAGGGAAGATTGATGACAAGGACCTTTCTCTAGAGCCAGCAGAGAGAGAAAGCCTTCCCCTGGAGCTGACGCCCTGAATTTGGACTTTTAGCATACTAGACTGTGAGAAAATAAACGTGTCTTTATTAAAACCATCCACTTGTAGTATTATAGCAACACTAAATGGCTAAGAGAAACCCTGGTGGCATAGTGGTTAAGTGCTACGGCTGCTAACCAAAGGGTCAGCAGTTCGAATCCACCAGGCGTTCCTCGGAAACTCTATGGGGCAGTTCTACTCTGTCCTATAGGGTCGCTATGAGTCGGAATCGACTTGGCAGCACTGGATTTGTGAGTAGATGACAAAGACAGTAGCCCTGGGTGTTCCTTGGTATGACATCTGTCTTCCTCCTGTGTGTGTATCTCTCTGGGTCTGTTTTCCCTTTTTATAAGACACCACTTAGAAGGTATTAAGTTGGACACACCCTACTCTGGTATAAACTCGTTAACATAAAAGAAAACGCTATTTCCAAACAGGATACTACTTATAGGTACAGAGGTTAGGACTTCCCGATTTCATTTTAATCCATAAAATCCTTTTATTTTTAGAGATCATTATATATTTTCTATTTCCCTGTTTCTATTTTCTGCTAGTTTCTTCTCAAATGAAGTAAAGGAAATTAAGTATGGGTACTATGCCATAAGCAAAAATAATGCTTGCAAAACTCAAGTAATATTTTGGACCCTAGAAAGTTGTTATTTGGGGCCAAGAATGGAATTTGCCTCCTTCTTGTTTGTAATCAGTACTGTTAAGAGGGATTGTGTAAAAATTCTCTCTTTTTCTCAGATAATGTGGTATATTGGGAAAGAGCAAAGAAGCCTAAGACAGAAGAATCCCCCTCTTTCCTTCCTCGGGCCCCTTCTGCTGAGACTGAGAAGACCTGCTATGTGCTCCTGGCTGTCATTTCCAGGAAAACTCCTGACCTCACCTATGCTAGTAAGATTGTGCAATGGCTTGCCCAGCAGATGAATTCCCATGGAGGCTTCTCCTCCACCCAGGTGATTGATGTGGGCTTAATAATAACAGTATGTGTAATGTAGAAGCAGCTACTCTATAATAATCTAGACCACAAAGATAATCACTGAGAGGTAAAATATTCGATATTATAAATCCTGTTTTATTTAGTCATTAATTATTTATTGGGTGGTTATTTTTTTTTTATTGTCTATCAAGCGCTCTACTAGAATGTCTCTGTATGCAAATAAATAAAATAAGGCCCCCTTTTCAAGGAATATATACCCTCTTTTTTTCTATATTTGCAGTTACCCAGTAAAAAAAGAATCTAAGTCTAGTGAGATTGTAGTCATAAGCATGAGAGTTGATGGTAAGTTAGATACCTGATGACACTATTGTCAAACTGCATGTCAACAAAGAATTCATTTTTGCTGATGAGGTATACTTCAAAACTGAAAGATTTTTCTCTATATTTGTGGTCTATACATTGGGAAAAGCAGATGAATGGACTGTGTAGCGAAGAAATGGGTATGATTTATGTCTTTCCTTATAGGAAAAAAATGAAAATGCAAGGAAAGGCAGTTTCATTCCCATGAAGAAAGTCTGCACTCTCAGCCCCTCATCCCCCCTTTTATTTTCAGGCTTAGTTTCTGAGTAAAACCATGTTAGTAAATCTCCCAGCATCCTTTGCTTCTTCTGACTTCCCTTCCTTGAAGATGATTGAGTATGAGCATTACCCAAGGAAGCTGTGAGATCATTGAATTATATAACACCTTAACTTTTAGAAAAGATTTGACACTATTTTCAACAGCAGAGCTTATTTTCGATAAAATCCTCTAGAAAACTAAAAGCTAATTAAGACTTATTGAATTAAAATTCATTTAAATTTTAAGCACATGCAAATATATTTTTCTGTTGTTCAGAATATTGCTTCTTGGTGCCCTGTTGATCTGTCTTAAGAATATGTCTGTGAATTGACTTAGAGTTAATACTCAAATGACGACTAATAACAGAGCTAGGATCATGGCTTGTACTGGTCTGTGCAGGACACTGCCGTCTGTCTTCTCGCTGTAACTCGTTACATGAAGCTCACCTTCTCTAATGGCCAAAACACTGTCACCTGTAGAAGCGAAGAATCCAGTGAGATTTTCCAGGTTAACAGTGACAACCACTTGCTGGTCCAGCGTTCAGAACTAACAAAAGCACGTGGACAATACACAGTAGATGTGGAAGGACAAGGTTGTACATTTATCCAGGTAATATAAATCTACCCAAGAGGGAAATGAATGTTTCCTATAAGGTTAAGGCTATCCATTCAGTTATTTATGAAGTGTTATCTTGCCACTTTTCATATTTTCATGAATATCTTCCCTCATTGATAATTTCTAATTGGTTGCTGAAAAGACTAGTTATTTTATGAAGAAAAAAAAAAACCAAATGCATTGCCATCGAGTCAATTCTGACTCATAGTGACCCTATAGGACAGAGTAGAACTGCCTCACAGAGTTTCCAAGGAGTGCATGCTGGATTCAAACTGCCACCTTTTGGTTAGCAGCCATAGCACTTAACCACTGCACCACCAGGGTTTCCTATTTTATGAAGAGGTACTCCCTAAATTATAGCTTAGTAATTGGGAAGTTTCTTGAGGAATATCACTGCTAGAAAGCATTCTGATGTCTTCATTAAGTTATGTTGTTAAAGATTCTTGTGTCTCCTGAAAACTAAGCAAATTCATTTTAGCCTTATTCCCTGATGGTAAACATGTGAACTAAAGTATATTAATAATAGGTCCTTAAGTTTTTACTATAGGATAAATGGATAGGTTTTCTTATTATTTTCTATCCTTTCTAGGCCACCCTTAGGTATAATGTGCTAGTACCTAAGAAGGCATCTGGATTTTCCCTTTCCTTGGAAATAGTAAAGAAAAACTCTTCAGATACACTTCAGAATAATTATGACCTAACAGTGACTTTCAGGTAAGCGCCACGTTTTGATTTCAGCTCCCAGGTTAGAGATGGTAATATATCAAAAAGAGATTTTAAACAGTGGTAAAATAACAATTAAGAATACCAGTAACTATGACAGAAGCCCCGGTGGCACAGTGGGTAAAGCAATCAACTGCTAACCGAAAGGCTGGCTGTTCAAAACCACCAGTTGCTCTGCTGGAAAAAGATATGGTAGTCTGCTTCCATACATTTACAGCCTTGGAAACCCTACGGGGTCTCTATGAGTCAGGATCGACTTGATGGCAGTGAGTTTTATGGGTTTGGTAACTGTGACAATGGGCACCACAATTCAGTACACCTTAAGCTAGATCAGAGCTAGCTTTATGCAAATATAACTTGAAACATTCTTCCCCACCAATACTCCAGCAATATTTAGACTTTGTTGAACAGAAGCACTGGCAGTTTTGGACAATGGAGATACTATTTTTCTTCCTAAAGACAAGCACATGTGGGCCTATGGTATAAAGCTCACAAATTTTTATTTTATAACCTCTATAACTAGATTTTTATTTTTCAGAGTAGAATAATAAAATAATCCCCTCAAATTGAAGTTTATTTACAGATTCCCAAAGGTTTTAGGCTTAGTTGATATATGGGGAAACTCTGTGTGAAAGTAATTTGGGAAATTTTTCTTAGAATTTCTAAATGAAAATAGACTGAACACCAGAGATGAGATAGCAACTAAATAGATTGTGGAATTCTTCACTTCGTGTCCCAGCAACCCTACCCAGAGGCAGGGGCATAACCAAGAAGATCTCTTGGGAACGTCCCCACTCTGTGATTCTTTCAACTTCCTGCTTTTTAAACAAAGATCTCTTTTAAGTGTTGTGCAAATCTAAAGCTAACATAAGTTATCATAATAAAAATTCATAAGCTTTGTTTATAAGTCCTAACTTTGAGGCTTCAGATAAGCTTAAGAACAGGGGTTTGGGGAGATAGATTCTAGTTTCAGATAATTATCATTTGCTCTAACCATGTTACTTTGTATCATTTCATCCACCATCACTCTGGATGCGACTATCTTTAGTTGTTTGAGAATGGCTTTCTTCAGGTGCTTCCTTTTTAGCTTTTGCCTTTCAATTAGTACCTGCTGACATACTATCTCCACCAAGAAAACTAGTGGGGTTCTTGTGTTTTGTTTAATTTCAGCTACACTGGAATTCGCAATAACTCCAATATGGTCATTGTTGATGTAAAAATGCTATCAGGATTTACTCCAGTCATGTCATCCCTTGAGGAGGTAAATAATAGCTCAATCTTTCAGGACAAAAAAATAATATATAGATAAAACAATTGGTTAGAAAAACTGAACTCTTCATTTAAAAAAAACTTAGGGTTCACTTTTATATTTTTGCTGTAATACTGGAGGTATGGTGTTCTTAATTTGTAGCAAGTAACATTCATTATCCTTCATAATCCTTCATAGTGCATAATATATCCCTTTATCTAGTTCCTACTTGTGCTTATCAAAATATCCCAACACTATGGGATCATTCCATAAAATATAGTCCTGAAAATTGGTTAAATAAAAAGCATGAATCATTCAATTCTGGAATAGTACTATTATTAGTTCTAATATCTATCCCTATCATTCCCTGTCAATTTCTTCAAAGCTTGAAAACAATGGCCGAGTGATGAAGACTGAAGTCAAGAGTGGCCATGTTCTTTTCTACTTGGATAATGTAAGTTCAAAAATAATTTTTGCTTTTGTGTTTTTCTTTTTTTCCTCTGAGGGTAAATGGATGCTTCTATTTCTTATAGATATACCTGTTAGGATTTGTCAAAAATTGATGATGTTAACACAATCATAAAATGAGCGAAGGACTTGAATAGACGTTTCACCAAAAAGGACGTTCAAATGGCCACCAAACACATAAAAAGATGTCCAGCGTCATTAGCCATCAGACAGATGCAAATCAACACCACAATGACATGCCATTTTACTCCCACTAGGATGGCTGGTAGTGTAGAAGTTAAGCATTCAGCTGCTAACCAAAAGGTCAGCAGTTCGAATCCACCAGCTGCTCCTTGGAAACTCTATGGGACAGTTCTACCCAGTCCTATAGGGTCACTATGGGTTGGAATCGACTCGATGACAATGGGTAAGGTAGCTAAGATTAAGAAAAAGAAAATAACAAATGTTAGGAAGAATGTGGGGAAATTGCAATCCTTATCCATTGCTGATAGGAATGCAAAATGGCACAGTCATTGTGAAAAAAAGTGTGGCGGTTCCTCAAAAAACTAAAAATAGAACTACATATGACCCAGCAATTCCACTCTTACATATAGAGTCAAAAGACTTGAAAGCAGAGACCCAGTGACTTGTGCACCAAGGTTCATTGCAGTATTATTCGCAATAACAAAAAGGTGGAAACAACTTAAATGCCCATCAACAGACGAATGAATAAACAAAACGTGGTACATGCATACAATGAAATACTACTCAGCCAGTAGGAGAAATGACATTTTGATACATGTGTGCTACAATATGGAGGGAGCTGGAAAACATTATACTGAGTAAAATAAGTCAATCACAAAAAGACAAATTTGCATGACCTCACTTATATAAGAAAACAAGAAAAGGCAAATCTGTAGACACCAAAGTTTATTAGTGGTTACCAGGAGCAGGAGGGAGGGGAAACAGGGGGTTAATGTTGATGGAAAAATTGCAGTGATTAAGGATAGAGTTGCACAGCCGATTATTGTAATTGCTTTCAATAAATTGTACACCTGTAAAGAGTTGTATTAGCAAAAGTTGTGTGATAAATACATTTTTACAACAATGACAAAAAAAAAAGCATTTCTGCTGAGGCTCTTTATGTACAACCAAAAACCTCATGGGATTTGGTTCCTTGGTTTGGAGGTTTAGGGTCATGGTTTCATGGGATATCCCAGTTAAGTGGCCTAATAACATGTTTAGTGCTTCTGTTCTACCTCCTAATTCATCATGTAGTGCCTGGGATCTTAAAAGCTTGCAAGCTGCCATCCAAGGCGTAACTGATCTCTATTCACCTGGAGCAACAGAAGAAGAAGAGTCAGGAATAGAAGGAGGATATGGAATGTGTGGCTACCTTGCTCAATGAACAACCACCTCCTTTGCCATGAGACCAGAAAAACTGGTTTTGATCAAACATTTTATATAAGAATCTCCTTTGAAAGGGAGAAAATGAACAGAATTTCAAATTCTCATGGACTCCAGATTTTCTGGAGCCATAAAGGTCGGATGAACCCCTGAAACTCTTGCCCTGAGATAATCTTTAAAACTGAATTAAAAAATATTCCCTAAAGTCTTCTTAAAACCAAACAATAGCTTAACTAGCAAAAAATGTCTGCTTGAGCATTATGATATTTTAAGAACTATCTGTATAGGATCGAATTGACAACAGCAACTCAAAAGATTAGATAGAAACCTTAGGGAGCAGTGAGTTTATGTTTATGGAGGGGGAGAACTCAGAAAAGGAGGGTAAGAATTGCTGCACAACTCGAAGAATGCAGTCAATGTAGTTAATTGGTAATGTAGAAACTGTTGAATTAGCGTATGTTTTGGTGCGTATATCCTCAATGACAAAATAAATATATATTTTTTAATTAAGTAGTATTAAAAATTGACCATGCTCTGCTCCACTGATTATCTTCTCCTTCTTAACTCTCAAGTTATTTCATATATGCCATGGCTCCCTGACTGGGTGCTTCCTAAGTTTAGGAACATCGTCTCTGTTTTTCATTCCTCGTAGCATCTAACATAGTCAGGTTACAGAGTAGATGTATAAGTCTTTTATAGTTTGACCTGAACTCCAAAGAAGGGTGAGCGACATGAGTTTTAGAACCATCGTTTCTATGTGTGCATCATTATCACACACACAAATGCCTACATTTGACGTTAATTCTTACAACTGAATGCCTTGCACCTCAATATAAGCACTATAACTTAACAGTGTGTATAATTTAATACTAACTCATTATTATTTTGCCATTATATAAGATAATGGTACCCTAGATTCATTTATTGGGTAAATCATGAGTTTTCTTGGAAATAATTTGTTCAGTGAATTTCTTTTTGCAGACCTGATGTATTTGTAATTCATGTCTTTACAGGTTTTTGGTACAGCAAAGAGTTTCACTTTCTCTGTTGAGCAAAGCAACCTTGTGTCCAACATTCGGCCAGCTTCAGTGATGGTCTATGATTATTATGAAAAGGGTAGGCAAGCAACAACCATGTCCTAAGGCTATTGAACACGATAACTATATCTGAGAGTCCCTGAGCTATGCAATTTTCCAAAATCATCCTTGGTCTACAAAGACTAAACAGTATATGTTTTTATTTTGTATATTGAATGTTTTCCTTCCATAATTTATCTTCTGATTGGGCTATTTTCTAATTACTAGAGTTTTTCAACACCTAACATTCTTTTCATATAACATGGAAGAGCTCCCCTTCACCTTGAAATATGAACCATGCTAAACTGCCAGGTCATTTTGTTTTTGTTATTAATGCCAAGATTTACAATTTCATGTCATTTCTGTGGAATTTCATTTAAGGAGAGTACTCAATATTCTGGAATGTTATGGAAAATTTTGATAGATTTCTTGTATCTTGGATTCCAAAGCAATTACTAAAATGTTATAGAGACCATAGAGTCCCTGGGTGGTGGAAACAGTTCACACTCTTGGCTGCTAACCAAAAGTTTGGAGCTTTGAGTCCACCCACCATAGGTGCCTTGGAAGAAAGGCCTGGAGATCTGCTGAAAAATCAATCATTGAAAACCCAATGGGGCACAATTCTACCCTGACACGCATGAAGTTCCCATGAATAGGCATCAACTCGATGACAACTAGTTTTGGTGGAAATGATAAAAAAATTTTCTCTGGAAGGTTAATACTATTAATTCCTTATTGAATGTCATAGAGTTCGTCAAGAAATATTTGAATTCTGGATCTGTTGTTTACTATTTGAACTTATTTCATCAAGTGCCTTAAACTTTGAGAATATATATCTGAATTAGTAAAATGGGAGAAGGGGGAATGAGTGACTATTGCAAAATTATTGGGAAGAACAGATCTAATGTGTGCATATTTCCTGACATAGCCTTAGAATAGAAAATTGGAGACTTAGTAAGAGTGCACTTTCTCTTTCTTTTCCAGATGAATATGCTCTTGTTTCTTACAACATCACTAGTGTTTTAGTTTCCCAGTGAGACAAAACAATGCACAGGAAAAGGTAAGACAATTACATATTATAGACCTTTGAAAACACAGCTGGTAAGAAAAAGAAAACCTAAAAAAGATAGAAGAATGGATAAAACAAAGAGACGTCTGGCACTTGACATGGTTCATAGAGCTATGTGCACTATGTGAGTATTTGATAACCCTTATGATTTAGTAAATTTCTTTAAACTAGCTTTAAAGAATTTACAGCTATATGTACCTTTTATCACTTTTTCATCTTTGTTTTATAAGTTGATAGGTCATTAAATGTATATGTACATGTATTTATACCTATGGGCTCAAATATAGCAATGATTATAGGATGGTGCAGGACTAGCAATGTTTCATTTGGTTATACATAAGTATGCACCTAACAACACAAATTTATACCTATACATATATAGGTTTTATGTTTGTATGTGTGTATTTGTGAATGTGTGTGTGTATATATATATATTTATGTTTGTATACCTATATTTATACCTATCATACCCACTACTTATTGTTTATGTTATTTGTTAAATCTCATCTCAGGTGAAAAGCTGTTCGCTTTGAGCAAACTCATTCTTCTATATCAAACCTGGGAATTATGAACCACATCACATCTGGAACAGTCTGCAATCTGTTATAACTTCTTGTCAGATTTTATTTCTTTTTATTTCATTAAATGCTGTGACTTTGTATCTGAGTCTATGATTTTCTTCCACTAATTCACTCATCATTTCTTATTCTAGAAAACTCAGGGCCTCATTTTATAACAACTTAGATACTTTGCTTTATTATTGTTAACTCTGAGTTCAAGTTGTTAGACATTACAGCGTACAGAATTTGGAATCCTCCAATATTTGGAGAGAGTGAGTGAGAGCCAGATTAAGTGTAAATTGAGAGGAAGGAAAAAAGAAAAGGAAACAAGAACAATTTATTAAAAAAAAACAAAAACAGACTCTTCTCAGTGAGCGCTCATCAAAGGGTAGGACAAAAAAATACATAGTCATTAATTAAGTGCTCATGAACAACATCAAGAGAATAATAGTTTTATGAATTAATCCCATTAAACTTTTAGTTGCAATAAACATGAACTTGAGTATACCATACAAAAATCCTTAATAAACTTTTAAGGATTGACAAATAACTTGTCTTTGTTATATATTTCTTAACAGCATAATCCTTAAGTGGTAACTACGTTCGTTATTAGACTTAACTACACATACATACATATTTTTCTGTGGCATGTTTAGTCTTACTTCTTTAGTATGTTTAACCTTCTTTTTCATGTTCTCTTGACCTTCAATCATTTTCTATATTCATCAACAATTTCTTTTCTCTTTCTCATTTTAGAATAGCCAGTCTCTTTCTGTTTAACAAAATATATCCTGTATATTCAATTCAGCTTAAGTTACTTCAAAAGATATTGGAGCCTAATTTAAGTTGACGTATTATAAAGCAGTAAAAACTTTACCAGAATGAATTTATCTTATTAGTTCCTAGGAATACTAGGACTATTTTGAGTAAATTCTCTGAAGAAATATAATAATTTAATTAAATAATACCATCCAGAGGTAGGAGGCTATTATTATACTTCCCTAATTTTATTTTTGGAAACCCTGGTGGCGTAGTGGTTAAGTGCTATGGCTGGTAACCAAAGGGTCGGCAGTTCTAATCCGCCAGGCACTCTTTGGAAACTCTATGGGGCAGTTCTACTCTGTACTATAGGGTCGCTATGAGTTGGAATTGACTCGACTTCACTGGTTTTGTGGGTTAATTTTATTTTTGACATATTTATAAGATTATTTTTGGTTTTTTTTGAAATATACCAACTTACATTAAAGTTTTTAAAGTAACTGTTAGAAGCTTGGGTACACTAAGCAGTTTCACTAAGACTTAAAAGACTTGATAAGGAAAAAAACTAACAACTGCTGGTCAAAGCTTCTGAGACAAGACACTGAAAAACTTAAACATGGAACAAGACAAACAACTACATAAATTTACTATTCTGTGCCACCACGTGTCTGCCAGTTTTTCCTACTGTGGTGGCTTGTAAGTTAATGTGATACTGGAAGGTTTGCCACCCATATTTCAAATACCAGGAGGGTCACCCAAGGTGGACAGGTTTCAGCAGAGCTCCCAGACTAAGATAGATTAGGAAGAAGAATCTGACAGTCTACTTCTTAAAAATTGGCTAGTGAAAACCCTATGAATATCAGCAGAACATTGTCTCATATAGTCCCAGGAGATGAGTCCCTCAGCTTAGAAGACACTCAAAAGACTACTGGGGAGGACCTGCCTCCTCAAAGTAGAGTTAACCATAACGGATGGATCAGAGTCAAGCTTTCAGGACCTTCATTTGCTGATGTGGCATGACTCAAAATGAGAAGACACGTCTGCAAACATCCATTAATAATTGGAAGATGAAATACAAAAAGTATGAATCTAGAAAAATTGGAACTCATCAAAAGTTAAATGGAACACATAAACATCAGTATCCTAGGGATTAGTGAGTTATGGTATTGCCCATTTTGAACTGGACAGTCATATGGTCTACTATGCCAGGAATGACAAATTGAAGAGGAATGTCTTTGCATTCATCATCAAAAAGAACATGTCAAGATCAATCCTGAA